>NW_017731379.1:5297958-5312676 GCF_001890085.2 Hipposideros armiger
TTTATTTTGTCGTCATCAACCTTGGTGGGCCTCCCTGACCGAGGAGCGTCGTTGAGATCAAAATCACCAGCACGGAATTTCGTGAACCATCGTTGGCACTGACTTTCTTGTAGAGCATTGGCACCGTAAACTTTACGCAACTTTTTACAAGCTTGACGCGCGTTCTTCCCTTTACGGAAATAATACAGTAAAATATGGCGAAAATGCAGAGTTTGGCTTTCCATCTTCAACTTGTAAAACCTCCAAAGCTCAACCAAATCGCTCAATTCTTTTTTAGACTGAAACTAGAAGTGTCAGCTGTCAAATGACATAGCAATAACATAGATGCAATGACTCTAGTATTTCCAAAAATGAACCAGCGTCATCTGTTGCAAATATGCGTCATGACTTTTCCAACAACCTGATATTTGCCTCTAAATGTAACACCACAACAAAAAAACTTTCAGCACTTTAGTCGACCTTAACAGGATCTCCAAGCAGTCTCAGTTTGGGAAGCACTGTTGTGGGTGGCTCCTGGTTAATCACGGTGTCAGGGAAAGCAGACTCAAGTTACCTGGAAACCAAGCCCGTAGTTTGTCTCTCACAAATTCCGCAGATGTTCGGCTCCCCTTCCCTTTGTGCCACCGAAAGTCTCAGCTCCTCCCCACTTACCCAGACTCTCACTGGGCCTCGACCCTCCGGTGGGCCCTGAATCAGCTCGGCTCCCTTCGCCTCTCGGCCCTCGGAGTGCGGTTTCCAGGCCCGCGCAGCGGGGAACGTAGGTTTAGGCCTACTCACTCCTCCCAGCAGCCCTTTTTAGATTTGAATAGATTGCCGACAGGGAGCAGGTCACGGTTCGAGATTGCTTTGTGGAGGGGGGGCAACCCACCGCTCCGCTAGGGTTTCGAAAGAAGCAACTCAGGGGCGGCGGCCTACATTCTCGCGAGAAGAAGCGGGGGGGGGGGCGCCCCGCGATCTCAGCTCCTCCCAGCCCCACCCGCCTCACGTCCCCCGCCCTCCCTCCTCCACTCCCGGTGGCGCGAGCGGCTGACTAAACCCGGAGAGGAAACGGCATTAGGAGCTGCGCCCCCGCCCAGGCCGGCCCTGACGCGGGTCTTGTCAGCCGGTAACGGGGAGCAGAAGTGGGGGTCAGAGAGACGACCACGAAAACGGTGAAGGTCAGAGTCGAAAGCCCACCCCCTAGAAGGGTGAGGAAAGGGTCTGAGAGCCTCTTCCCCCTCCAACTCCGCAGGGCGAAGGCGGGGTCGACCCCTCCCAGGGGCGGGGTCGCGCTGGGCAATTGCTGCCCAGGGGGACTGACTGGGCGGGGCGCGGCCAGAAATGGGGAGAAAGGGGTCAGCTATGGGCTGAGGACTCCCCGGCGGCGGGAAGCGGGTAGTGGGCAGTGGAGCTGAGGCCTGGGGTGAGGTCCTGGAGCTGGAACTCCGGTGACAGGCTGGGGAAGCCCCAGGGCTGGCGAGTCCCTTCCGCCTTTCCTTTGGACCCTGACTGGAGGCCGGCGGGGGTGGGGGCTGGGGTGGGTGAGCGGCGCGAGGGGGCGGGTCCCCGCACTGCTCCACGCTGATTGGCTGAGCGCGTGTGGAATCGGGTGATGGGAAACGCAGCCCGACTCTCGCGTCCCCTCCTGCTCCTGTCCCTCCCCCCCGTGGCGAATGTGCTGCGCGGCGGCTGGTGCTTAAGCTCGCGACGTTTGGCTGTTGCAGGCAGGAGCTGGGAGGAGGAGGCGGCGGCAGCAGCAGCAGCAGGAGCAGCAGCGGCGGCGGCAGCTGGGAGGAGGTGGTGACGGTGGCAACGGCAGCGTCGGGGACGATGGCGCGACTGGTGGCAGTGTGCAGGGACGGGGAAGAGGAGTTCCCCTTCGAGAGGAGGCAGATTCCCCTCTACATAGACGACACCCTCACGGTGAGCGGGCCGGGCCGGGCTCGCCGCTCCCCTGGCAGCTGTTTCCCTCCTCCCCCTCCCCCAGGCCGAGCGCTGCGCACTGGAGAAAGAGTGTGTTGCAACTCCTAGGCGAGGCCTTTTCTCCGGCAGGCCCCACAAACTCGCCTTTGCAGTGGGTTGTTCGGTAACCTCGGCGGGCCCTTAGCCCAGCGCTCCGTTCACACTTTGAGCCCCTCTCCCCGGGCCTTCCTTCCTTTTTGAACCCTCTTCCTTTACCCTTTCGCTTTAGGAGGCGCTGCTTTTGCCAAAGCACGCGAAAACCCTAGGAGAAGGGTTGAAGGATTTTGGTCGTTTAGGGCCTACCTCTTCCAGAAACCACCTACCCTCGAGGAGCCTTAATTATCTTAACGTCGCAGCTACACTGCTACCTGTATATTGTCTATCTTAATATTACAGCTCTCACTACATAATCATAATTACTGAGGGCAGAGTGACATGCTTTTGCACAGTAAAAATTCCACTAAAATGATTTGATTTCATTGTAAATAGTCTGTATTGTCTAGAACATTAAAACTCTTCGAAATGAATGTACTGCTAGGCCATGACTCTTCAAAAAGGGCTTTCTTGCCATTTTTTAGTTTACAGGTAGCTCCCCCCTCACCTTTTTTTCTAAGGAAGCAAAATTATTGAATGTGTAAGAGCATTATAAAAATCTGATTGCTTATCTTGGGTGTCAAAACCCAGTTCTGGGTAGTTTTCCTTTTTAGATTTGGTGGTAGTAAAGCATTACAGACCCTCTGCCCTGTGTTGCTCTGTAGTATTTCCTTTGAAAGGAAATGGCAGAAATTTGAATTGAATTCTGAACAGGAAATGAGTGCAGTTTCTTGCAACTATTTCTTAAGAAATGAACCTTTTCCGAATATCTTTTGAAATATTGCATTTTGATGATGCTGAAGCTTTAGATTATACATTTGTCTATTTTGATAAGGTGTAACGAAGTCTGTTCATCTTATCACCTTTGGCTTTTTTGCTTTTCAAAGACAGTTGATCTGTTTTGTTCCCGATTCCCCCCCCCCCCCAAATATCGACTGAAGTTTTTTCAAAATTTATATAAAATGCAAGTCATTGTAGAGATGCCACTCTATGCCTTTCTGTTTGCCAGTCTCAATTAAGAGTTGATTGAGCTGCAGTATTTTAAAAAGGATTAGAAGAGCTATTGAAGGACTTAATTTGCTAGAACTTTTTAAGTGAAAGCATCTATAATTACCCAAGTGCAATTTTCTTTTTTTAATGGAAAAAGGTAGAATGATTTGGCCTGACCTAAGGGAAATAGAATTTTTTTGATATATTGGAAAATACTTGCATGCCTTGGTTATGACTTTTGTACTTTTTGAAAAGTATAATGGACTTGTATTTTAAGTAGTTAAAAAAAACTAACACTGATCAAATTAAATGATGCATTTCGCAATTTGAAAACTCCTAATAAGAGTTCATTTATCTATACTGTTTTCTCCCCCAACACACTTTTCTGGAGCACATAGTTTAGTATTAACCTTTTATGTTTATTGTCCCAGAATGCCTTTGATGTAAAAAAAAAAAAAGCCTTTGGGTTTGGACATAAGATTACTATTGACTGTATAATATCAAAGCATAGGGGAAATCAACATAAATTTGAGTATTTATCAAATTTTAATAGACACTGATTTCTCTCCTCATGCCAACATAACAACCTTACATCTGTTATATAGCACTTTAAAATAGCCAACTTGGGGTGTTTTTATATTCTATTCTCTGTACAATGATAGTAATTTCCAAAATTTTCCACAGAAAAAGATGTAACTGCACTGTGATTTATTATTGTCTTTACTTATCCAGAGAAGTTGGGATTGGACTGAACCTGGTGGTTGAATTTTGCTTTGATTGCATTGTGGAATTGTGAGCATGGCAAATAAAATTTAGGCTTAACTTAATTTAAATCTCTCAAAATAGCATTTTATTTAGGAAAATACGCAGTTTTTCTTTGCAAGGGTTTTATCACTAGGGAATGAGTGGGGCCATTTATTGCCCTACTTGAAACTTTTGCATAGCCAGTGAATGCTAGTTAGTGAAAATTCTTGTCAAGAATGCATCATACTTAGGGAAACAAGTTTCTTTCAGAGCCATTCTATGAAATACTACTTGCAGAATGCAGAGCAAACACCTGTTGGGGAAGAGGGAGGGCAGGGCAGAGGTTTATGTTCTTCAGTGGTCTGTTGATAGTTGTGTATCATGGAAGTTAACATTTGGTTTGGTATTTATTCTAGGGCCCATAGGTAATGCATGAAGGAAACATTGTGTTATCTTTATTTCCTGTAGTCTTAGAATCTTGTTAGCTTCTAGATGTTAAGTCTAATTATAAAGTGTATAATCAGTTACAAGTGTTTATTATTTTAGTAACAGAAGCTGAAACCTTTAGCCTTGAACTAGAGATTTTAAATTGTATTTGTAAATACAAGAAGCTTTGTATGTAGACTCTTAGTGGTATGTCGTATCCACATTTAAAAGACTCGTGGTAGTTTAATGGGTTTGAATACTTGAGTACAGTACTGATCTATATAGGTGTATTTGAGAAAATCCCAAATAAATAAGGTGGTAGAATATTTATTAAAGTGGCATGCTGTGTGGCCAAAATGCTTTTCGGTGCTGTTAGAATTGTAAAATAGCAGATGGACAGAAAACAGATTTTATTTTAGAGACATCTTTGAAGAATTACAATTTTTAAGTGAAGTTTTTTTTTTTTAAAATGAGTGAAACTGTATAAGCCTTATAATCTTGAAAGATAACTACAAAACAAAGAATTATTCTTAATCTTGCTTCGCATAGATAACCAAGGATATAGCAGCATTTGGTGTAATTCCAGTTTTAGACACACTAAGATGCAGAGTTGAGATGTATCCTCAACATTTCATATCTTGCTTTTTTTCACTGAATGTAATATTCAGAACATTTTCTCTTGTCACTTTCAAACAGCTTTAATGGTCATGTAATACTTTGTTGTGTAGCATTCCATAATTTAATCATTCTTTGTTGGACATAGAGGAGGTTCTAGTTTTTGCTATAAATACAATGCTATATAAGAATATAAATCATGCATAAATATTTGCATTACAATTTTTTTTCCCCCTGAGGCTTTGGAAATACAATTATTGGATCAAAGGATAAGAACCTTTTATAAAGTTCTTGACAAATACTGTCATATTGCTACAGTATTTCTGGAACACAGTTTACCCTCCTAATTCAAACCAATGTAAATGGACTAGAAACTCTGATGATGGTTTTTAACTGAGACTTTAAAAAAGATAATAAATGGTAGCATATCCACTTGGGGATTAGGTGTTTAGCATTTATTAAAAGTTTAGTATTTAATGTTGTCTTTGAACTCTTGATTAAATAATTTTACCAAAGGTGATAGATGTTACAAATTGCTGTGAGAATGAAGTAAAGAACAAAAAGTGTTTTTGTATTTTTATTTTGTAATTTGTTTTAATAAATACAAACTTAATATTGTTGGTTACAGCTTATGAGAATGCTCTAAAAAACAGTTTGTTTGTGGTCAGGAGAAACCAGGACAGATACTTAAGAGTGAAAGTGGGTAATGGATTCAATAAACTTTATGAAGCAATAATTGCAGGACAAAGACTTGTTCTATTTTTGGCCAGGTAGGGATAGGCAACCTCCTCATGAAGCCAAACACTAATGATTCCTCCGTGAAACCACACCTGAAATACTTTACGTGACTGTCTCACTTTGGTAACCTAGAATCTGAAGATTAAGTCAAGGAAGTGGTTTTAAGGAATGGGGGAAAAAAATAATGCTACTACCTTCTTTGTCTTCTTTTTCTTTTTTCCCTTTTCCTTATTGTCATCTCTCATTGTAAAGCTTATAGTGAGTGGTTGGCCAGAAAACAGCAAGGTAAAAAAGCCATTGTCTTAAATGTTTGAAAGGCAAGGACAGTGGAATTTAGTGTGAATGCAGTTTCTAACTAAAGTGTTTCACAGTAAGTACAAGAGAAAATTTAGTATCCTCCAAGCCAGTGACGTCCAGGAGAAACACGGTAATAGACCTGATCTTGATGTTTATACTAGTTAGGTGAAAGTGAAATGATCAGCAATGATGGGTTTTTGTTTGTTTTTTCAAAAATTATAACCCTTGTGGACTTTTTAAAAAGGATTTTTAAAGCAGGTATTATTCACTAAATTATATATTCTAAAGGTCAGCTAGCAGGTCTCAATACATTAATCTGCTGTAGTTACTAAAAGAATAAAATATAGTTGTTCAGATAGTAATTCACTTATACAGAGGCAGAATTTAGGATTTCACCTATGAACCAGGTAGGAGAGACCTTGTTAGCTTTGATCTTAAAATAGTATAGGTAATTGACTTAAATTTTTTTTTTATGGTGGCAATTGATATGTGGTGAAATGGTGTATATTTGTGTCAAGCAAGTAAAAATACAAATATAGGTGTTAGTTGCTTAATGGTAGATTTGGAGTGACTGGCAATGCTCTATTGAGTTACATGGCTTTAAAGGTTTGTCTTACACCTTTTTTATGACTTGACAGTTAAATATTTTTTGTGTTTTAAACCATGTGGTGATTCCAGAAAACATAATGTGAGTTAATTGTACTACTAACTATTTTTATTCATCAGTTTTCATTAGCCAGGATTTGTAATACCAGGCTATGTTTTTTTAAAAATTTCAGTAGATTCTGTTAATTATGATAAATTTTATGGGCAGTATGGATCATTAGATATTTTGCCCACTTATTTCAGTCATCCTCACCAGTTCATTTAGAACTAAATTATTAAAGTGGGCTAGTAGCGAGTTTTACTTTTTACTATTGATAGAGTTAATATATGAAACTGCTTAGAACAATGCCTAGTATATATGAAGCTACACTAAATGTCTCTATTGTTATTACCACCACTCTTTGGAGATATTAATAAGAAGACTATGAGAGGGAAAATTAGAGAGAAGTTGAGAAACCTGAAAATTGGACCATTAATCCTTGAAACTGAGATTTGGACATATAGCCTGTAAGTATGGAAGAAGAAACTTCCAGAACAGTAAAAGTTATTGAGATGAAAGCATGCCTCTGAACATGGTATAATGTATATAGAATTGGAAGCAAGGAACACTAACTTTTTTCCCTGATAATAAGGAGTATATATATATATATATATATATATATATATATATGCATTGTAATAAATTTGGGAAAGATAGGAAAAAAAAAAAGATGACATAAAGAAAAAAGTCATCTTTTCACTGCCCAGAGATAGCAACTTCTAATATGTATTTTCCTTTTCCATAAGAAAATATACAAACATTTGAATCATATGGTACATGCGGTTTTTGGTTCTGTGAATACACCGAGTCCTCTAGATGGTTGAGTCTGTGTTTGCATCATTGCCCATCCTTAGCGTCTGCTTCATTCCTCTCTCACATATCCAGTGCTTTCCCCTTATCAAGTCAGGAAAATGTCTTCATTGCTTACACTTGCCTTAGTTGTTCAGTCCTCACTTTATTGTTAGAACAAGCATCTTTTAAGGCCCTCATTTCTAATGTGGAGGGAAAAGAATGGTCACCTTCATTAAAGAAGCAGGTCTTTGTGGTTCTGGTTGGTGAAGGAGGAATCTTTTTAAGATCGTATTCAACTGGATGAGGTTTTTTAGTGTTTTGTTTTTGCCTCAAATGGGTTTCTTTATCCTGACTTCATTCTTTTCGGTGTGTAGGTGTTTGTGGCCTTTGTCATCTTCATCTGGAAATAGAAGTTTGTCCTAGTACAGTATGTTTGATACCTTTAACAATGTTTTAGTTAAGATATAAATGTGTTACTTTATTTCATTGTTTTGAAGGCAAACTTTTTTTTCCTGTGTTTAACATCTCTGAAATTGTGTTCCTTCTTTCTTTTGGTGACATCCTAGTTACAGTGGCTTTTTCCTAGTGGTACGTAACTATGGTACTTTTTAATATCAGTGGTGTCACAGATCAGTGAAATGTGCTAAGTACTAATTCCCCATTATCTGACATCCTGAAACATCCTTAAGCTTTTTTACATTCCTCCTCTTCTGGTAGTGAATTTTGATAATTGAATAAATATCTCAGTGTATCCTTTTTGTTCACAATTAGAGGAAACATTTACTATGTGCCAGATACTGTTCTGAGTACTTACCATATATGTATGATATGTGTATATTTGGGTCATTTACATTATAAGATTTACTATATTCCATAGTTAAGGAGAATAACTAAAAATGTCAGGGTATTTAAAATATCAGGTTACTTCGCTTATTACATGCTGTTATTGGCCTATGCAGAGACACTTTTAAGTGTAATTTAATTCTTACAACCCACTCTGTGAGAGATAATAAAAATTATTATGTAATCTCATTTTATAAATGAGGAAGCTGAAAATCAGACAGGTTAAGTAACTTGCCCATAGTTATGACATAGATTATAAGTGGCAGAGCTGGGATTTGATCTCATGTCTGCTTGACTTCAATATTCTTGCTCCTAACGACTATACTATTTCTGGCTTTAGAAACTTGTATAACTTGGATTTTTTAAAAACTTTTATTTGGCAGGTGGGCAGGACGGCAGGAGGTGGAGTTCTGGCTTTGGGGGTATATTTCCATTCTAGGAGTTTATAAAATAGTTTGTATCATGTATTTGAAGAAGATAAAATAATTGATTTTTATTCTTTTGCGTATTAAGATGGTGATGGAATTTCCTGACAATGTGTTAAGTCTCGATGGGCATCAAAATAATGGTGCACAACTAAAGCAGTTCATTCAGGTAATAGTTTTAAAACTCAATATTTTAAATTTGTGTGTGTATGTGTTTTAAAGAGTCATTTAAAATTTTAGCCATAAGAATTAATTTTGTTTTACCTAGGGCTTTTTAGGTCTTAAGATTGCACTGAAATTGCTTTCTCTTACTATTGCTACAGTGAATATATTTATGTACCTGTCATGTGAAAGAGATTTGGTGGTTGTGTGTTATCATTTTACATGTCTATAAGGCTTTAATTTCAGAAGGTCATCTCTCCTGTTTTAAAAAGGTAAGGTATATGACTTTTCATTGAGAACTTGTTGGTTTTATTCAAGTAAAAAAAAAAAAGTAATCCTGTATTGTAAACTTTATGATTTTTAATTAATTCTTAAGCAATATGGGTCCTTTATAAGTACACTGTATATAACCAAGATAATGGAAGATAAATTGTTACATTACTTCATTCTGTTTCTACTTTGGAGAAAACTTTGAATGAATGGGTAATGGTAAATGTGAGAAAAATCCTTCTTAGGCGTTATCTTACTTTCCCATCTGTTTTTAGTAAAACTGGAGATGTTAACTTGTAGTAACTGTAACTCCATCCAGGTAGAAGTTATTTACTAGAGTTTTGCCCATTTCTCTACAGCTGTGGTTCTCATTTTTCTACCTTGTCATAACCAACAGATAACATCCATATACACCAGCCTATTAGTTACTCACTGCAGGCTCCTACGTAGGTAACATAGGCCTGTTCTCTCCCACTAACCCATAACATACCTGTCCATACATACCTCCAGTTTGAGTATTGCTGCTCTGTATGATCACCATCCTAACTTGACTCCTGTAGCTAAACATAGTGTTTTGTTAAAAGTTGAGAAGAAGATGTGGTAAAGCTGCATTGTGTCTATTTTTTCGTTTCTTTCCTTTTATTTTTAATTAAGTGAGAGTACTAAGCTTAATACTCACTGAACAAGCATTAAATTTCTAGATGCAGGATTCTTTTTGCTATGCTGGGGTACATACTGCTTACCCCTGACATACTAAGCACAGCTTTCTATACCCAGATTCTAAAATGAGGGGTTTGTGGAACAAACTCAGTGCAGCGTGGACAAGGCTGATCATCATGCCTTTCTGACTCAGTTGCAGATAGAGATGGCAAACCCTGCCTAGATTGCACTTAATGCACAAGGATAGCAACCAGACATGGTAGTGAAAGAGTAATTTTATGTCTTTCTCAAGGACTCTTCTTTTTCTTTCCCTCTTTCTCTCAGCGACATAGCATGCTTAAGCAACAAGATCTAAATATTGCCATGGTGGTGACATCACGTGAAGTCTTGAGCGCACTTTCTCAGCTTGTACCATGTGTTGGTTGTCGTCGTAGTGTGGAGCGCCTCTTTTCCCAACTTGTAGATTCTGGAAATCCTGCCCTTGAACCCCTGACAGTTGGGCCAAAGGGAGTCCTATCTGTAACTCGAAGCTGCATGACTGATGCAAAGAAGCTTTATACATTATTTTATGTACATGGGTAAGTATAATCAATTAAAAAAAGTGAGTTTATTACATTTTTAAACTTGGTGCAGTGGTAGCTTTTTTCCTTAAATTTGGTTGGGGCAAAGTTTGAGCCCAAATTCAATAATTTTATTGAGTAACTTCCCTCTGCCACTGACTATAAAATATCTGATTTTATGTGGAGAGAGGCAGACAGTAAGCAAATATATAATTTGTCAGGTTTGATAATTTACAAAGAAAAACTAGTAAGGAAGATAGAGAATGAGTGGGTAGAATTAATGTGGAGGATAGTCAGGGAAGGCCTCTGATAAAATGACATTGACTGTATACTTGAATGAAGTGAGTGAGTGAACCAAGTATGTTATCTGGAGAAAGGCAGAGAGAGAGCAGCAAGTATAAAAGGTCAAAGGTTGGAGTTTTATTGGCATGTTGGAAGTACAGCAAGGAAGTCATTGTGGCTGGAGCCAGATGAATGAAGGGAACAGTAATGATAGATGAGGCCAGAGGAGTAATAAAAGGCCCAATTATGTAGTGCCATCCAAGGTCTGGTTTTTTTGTTGTTTTTTTTATTCTGAGACGGAAGATTTGGGAGGATTTTGAGCAGAGAAATGACATGGTCTGACTTGACGTTTGGCTTACTTTGATTGACCTCTGTGTTTGAGACTAAATAGGAAGATGGTGGAAGGGCAGAGAAACAATAGGCTGTTTAATAATCCGTGCGAGAGAGATCAGTATGCTGGCCACAGAAGAGAAATGGTTGAATCCTGGATATATTTTGAGGAATGAGCCAACAGGATTTTTGGATAGTGGAGGTGTAAGAGGACATCAAGGATGATGGTCAGATTTGGGGTCTAAAGAACAGGACAAATATTTTCCATTTATTGAAATGGGTAAGACTGGGAGGAGCAATTTTGTAGCGCTCACTTGTGAATGTGTTAAATTTTAGATTCTGACTGGGCATCCAAGTAGAGTTCAGAGACGTCTGGCCTAGAGATGTAAATTTGTGTCATTAGCATATATATAGTACTTAAACTATAAATATAGTATTTACACTACATATATATGTATGTAAACACACGTGTGTGTGTGTATAAATATATAGTACACACACACAGTTGAAACCCATGAGATGAGATATGATCACCACAGAGTGAGTATAAATAGGAAGAGGTCCAAAGACCAAACCCTGGGGCTTTCCTGTTTAGAGTAGTAGAGACTTCAGATTTTTACTTTGCCTGAGAAAAGAAGCTTTGGAGGCTTTTTGAACAGATAAATAACAATGTGATTTTCTAGTGAAAAGATCACCGCAGCTGCTAAGTGAAGAATGTTAAAGGCAAGGGGTGGAAGCAAGGAGACCATTTGGGAGGCCAGCTATTGCAGTTGTCTAAGCTAGAGAGGCACATTGGACAAGGGGTAGTAACGGTGGGAGTGATGAGAAGTGGTTTGATTCTGGATATGTTTAAAAGAGTTTACAGGTTTTGTCGATTAGTTGGATATAGAATGTGGATATTAGCTGTACATATTTCTATATTTGCACAAAACCTCATCAAGGATAGTGCATATTTAGGTAATGTTTGGACAAGGGAAGGTGACTGAGAGTTGGGTAGCAATCAGTCATAAAATATTTGAGTGCCAGGCACACGGCTAGATAAAGTGCAGGTACAGGGATGAATGAGACCTGCAGTCTGGGGGAAAGAGTACTTTGAATAGAGCAGGTCTCTCTCAACATTTTGATAGACTGAGAATGAAATGGGAAGACAATTGTACCAAGTGTAGACTCCTTTGGATTAGAATTTGAGGAGAAATTTTCAAAGTAGGTGATGTGTCTATAATACTTTAAATATGCTTCTCACTAAAAGGCAATAAATAGATATTTTGAAAATTTTAAAGAAAAATGAATATTTATCAAGCTATTAATGGTTTATTTTTAATTAGGTCCAAACTAAATGACATGATAGATGCTATTCCAAAAAGTAAAAAGAACAAGAGATGTCAGTTGCACTCCTTAGATACGCATAAACCAAAACCTTTGGGGTAAGTAGAATTGAATATCAAGATGCTTTGTCATTGTTAAGACTATAAATGTTGATTATATTTAGTAAAAAAAAAAAACTACTTTTATTTCATTAGTTGGTTATACTATAACAAAGGTCAAAATGAATATGTATACTACTTCTATAGGCCTTTTTGATACATATGGGGTCACAATACAGGTTTGATTTTTTTTCTAAGTTTTTTTTCCCTTAATGTTCACAGGAAAGAGGTAGAGATCTTTATGGAAATTTATGTTGCCAATATTAAGTTTTTCAAACTACTGATATCATTCTTCAGTCTATATAACAGTCATAATATATAAATTATTTTTCTTGTCGCTAGGTCTCCCTAATTATCAAAGATTTAAAAAAGGCTTGAATCAGTTATAGCAGTGTTTATGTAACTAATTTGCAGTTTTCTTCTTGGTTAGATTGCTACAGTGTTCAAGGCTGTGTCCCAATCTCCCAGCATAATGTCACAGTAGCCCTCTACAAAATTGCTTGGGGTTGTGGGTGATAAGGCGAAGCCATGGAATTTGAAGGGAGTTTCTAAGAAGTAACTTTTGTTTTGGAGAGAAAGGGATTATGTAAAACTGTATTTGTGAATTAATTTTAAAAGTTAGTTTTGAATATCTCATTAATAGCGTTGACACCATTGCTGTATAGACATGTTCCTCCCTGATAAAAAGACCTGATGACCAAGTGGTTGTGTGTTAATCTATTAACAAGGTGGGTTTTTTTTTTCCCCTTATAATCAGGAACAAAAACATTTTTAAATTTTATTTTAAAAACTGTCAAACACATAGAAAAATAGAAAGGCTATACGAGGATCCCTCTTCACCCAAATACCTTCACACAGATTCAGTAGTAATTATCAAGATTTGCCGTATTTGTTTAGTTTATCCACCTTTTTCTTTGCTATAGCATTTTATAGCAAGATTCAGACATGTGATTTTACTCCTACATATTTTCACACGCATCTCTGAATATATGGACATTTTCTTTCATAACAACAGTGCCATTTTAACACCTAACAAAATTAACTATAATAATCCAATACCCAGTTCATATTCAGATTTCCCCAACTGTCTCAAAAAGTATCTTTTTACATTATTTGTTAGACTCAGGATCCAAATGGGAACCACACATTACATATCTGAATATGAGAGTACTCTGAACCCAGTAAAGCTCTACACAACTTAAAGTGGTTATCTAAGGATAATTATTTCACATACCTGATGTACCAATCTTTAGAGAATTCCTGACTTTGAATACAGAATTCAGTCTGATTTTCTCATTAGACAACAACCTTTCCCAAATGACCTGTTAGCTAAAGCCAGGGTTGTGCAATATAATAAAAAGCCTGCCTTCTGGTTTTTTTGTTGTACATATTTTTCATTGAGGAACTAAAAAGCAACAGATAGATACCCAACATCTTATACATCTGTGCTCCTTGCCACCTTCCTTCCAGTCCTTCCACTTTTTCTGTGGATTCTGTCTTCTCTCTTGTTCTCAATGCCTTTGGGTCATCAATTATATACTTCTATTAAATTGACATGCAGCTACATTTTTCTGTCTTTCAGCTTAAAAACAAAAAAACAAACCTCCACAGACTTCACATCCCCTTTCAACTACAGCCCCACCACATGGGATGGCATATGTTTTAGAAGGTGGTTGGCTGAGTTATGGAACAGTGTGAATGGAGTTAGTTGATCTTAAGGAGTGTCTCCTAAGGTAGTTTCAGTGAGCCCCATGTGCCATATGGAGAGCAGGCCAGGGACTACAGCCTGCTTAGCCAATACTCCTCTCCTCCACTTCAGATGGTCACTGCCATTGTGTGCTTCTGGGACTCTCCATTTTACATATTTTCATTGTTCCCACATTTGTCTGTTTAGACTTCCTCCTGGGAAAGTATAATACAATTGATTAGGTTTCAGCCTAATCAATTACATTAATCCAGCTCAGCCTTCCTGAGAGTATTCTCATATCCGTGCAAGTAAAGCCAAGGTTTTGTCTGCCTGGGAATAAGTTTGAGATCTGAAAGAAAGGTGTAGGCCTGTAGCTGATGATTGAAGATTACCTGAGAGAGTGATAGTAAGATCACCAAGAGAAAGAGTAGAGTAAGAGAGAATGATGACTTCAATTTAATGGTAGAAAAGAAGCCGGTAAAGAAACCTGAGAAAGAGTAGCCAGAGAGGTAGAAGGAAGCCAAGGGAAGAGTGTTTCAGGAGGGTCTGGTCAGCTGTGTTGAGTGCTGCTGAGTCGTCAAGGACCTAAAAGTATCCATTGGCCTTAGCAGCACTGAGATCCTTGGTGATCTTGATCCGATGTGATTGAGTACAAGCGGAATCCAGATCAGAATGGGGAGAAAAGTGAATGCAGTGTAAGGCTGTAATGGATTAAGCTGTGAGTGCAGTGTATGAGAGGAAAACACGTGGAAAGACTTTTCCAGAAAGCTTTATCTTTTTTTTTTTTTTTTTT
>NW_017731379.1:5313246-5382698 GCF_001890085.2 Hipposideros armiger
CTGTTGTTCAGCATCTTAGCTGTGGAGGGCAGTGTCACTGGCCCTCATATGTGGGATCTGAACCGGGGCCCTCTGGCGTCCCAAGCCAGCTCTTAACCATTGCGCCACTACGTAGGCCCAGAAAGCTTAATCTTGAACGTGATATAAAGATATTTAGTCTAGAGAGATAATGGATAAAATTTTGATTTGAGCTATAGAATTTTTTTTAAAAAGCTATTTTTAGAATAATGCTTTCACATCCTGATGATAGAATAATCACTCCCCAACTTTGATTTCATGAACGTTTCCTCAATTACAGGAACTTGAATTTGAGAATTATTCAGCTTTAGGAGATTATGGATCACTCAAGTATATTTTTTTTATTAGTTTTAGGTGTGAAGCATATTTAAGACAAGGAGAAATATGGGAGTTGAGAGTGGAAGGTTGTAACATGGAAGGCAGAGCAGAAGTTGAGGTTTTGTTTAAAAAATAAAGAGCACTTAACCATGGTCTGAGCCATTCTGAGAGGGAATAGGGAGCTGACTTGTATGTACGACATTATACTGTGGGCAGGGGGTGAGAAATACCTATTTAGCTATATAGAGTAAGTAAAGATTCAGAGGTTTTTCCATCTCTAGCAACTAAGGTCATGAATTTCTAAGATTGTAGTGAGACGTACAGAAGACCAGGCAGGAGCCAGTTGTTCAGAATCATGAAAAATCAGGAATACTATCACTGAATGGAATCTAGACACACATTGCTCTTGGAATGCACATCTGCAACAAAGCAAAATATGTGACCAGCACCACATTGAAATCTGTGGGGGAGGGAGAGTCTGGGAAGTTTTTAGTAAGTTTTTTAAAAATTATTTGTATAGTACTTATTGCTTAGTAACTTAAACTGTATAAAATGTTCATCTTAGTTGCTATTTTTATTTAAGTAAATATAAAAATTTACTTATAATTAGGTTGATCTGTTACTTTCCCAGTTACTTATAAATGTGAAGGTAGATAAGAGTTTTGTTGTCGTGGACTAGCTATAAAATCACATTGAGTAGATCAAAACTTGTTAATAATTATCGATTTGTGGAATATTGATCCATGTTTATAGGTGGAAATATAATTTTACTCAGCCCTTTGGACTTTAAAACATTCCAAGTAGATTTGCTCATAAAATGCTTAGTATATTAACTAGATGCTATCTTGATAAATATAAATGTTAAATTGTATCAAGTAAACAATAGTTGAGCAGAGCTTTTTATATAAATATATGAGCACATATTTAAATAACATTTTAATATGGTTAAAATGCATGTGTAGTTATATATATAAATTTGCAAACTTATTCTAATATCTTAATGTATTAAAGAGTTCATGATCTTAATAGAGACTATAGAAATTATTTCTTCAGATCCTGTCAGTGTCACTAAGCTTTGTACTATACTGTACTACAGTGAAGGGAGCAGTAGCAGTGTCAGTTCAGAGAAGTTAAGTACAGATAAGAGAAGTAGTGAAGACCACAGGAAGGACAGCAAGTGTAGGATCATTTTCCATTATGGACCTTTCCAGCGAACAGCCAGGTAAAATCAAGCAATCCTTTCCTCTGCTTTTTCAATGTTTTTACCCTTCTGTATTTCTCCTTCTCACCAATATTTGTTTCCTTCTGCAGAGGTTGTTGGATGGACGTATGGGAACTAATGTCCCAAGAATGCAGGGATGAAGTAGTTTTAATTGACTCTAGTTGTCTTTTAGAAACACTAGAAACATATCTGCGAAAACACAGGTAAGTGTAAATGTCATCGCGGTGTAGTTGAGAGGTGCTTATCTGTCTGTCATCCAGACTGACCTCTTTTGTATATTATTACTCCATCCATTCCATTGATACCTGGCACTGGGTGGAGCTTAATGTTAGGGTAGGCAGTTCCCTTAATGGATGACTCAGTGGTAGCCTTCTTGTGTTGAGCCAACATCTCCTTTTTTTTGTAATTTTTACCTGTTGGTTCCAGATCAGCCTTTACAGAACCACAGAATGACACAATCAAGTAAAGTGCACTTAATCACTTTGGAAACTCTAGTACTCCTTGTTTTTGTGATAGAAGCACTTCATGCTGTCATTTTCAAAATTAAAGTTAAATTAGTAGCTTTCAGTTAGTAATAGTTTGAATTATTTCTTCTGTAACTATTTGTCAAGACCTAAAAATAGAGTTGGAATTCGTGTGCTTCGTGTACTATAAAAGTAACTTCAGATTTTTCTTTTTAGAATACTACTTTACAAAGGAATTTTCTAATTGTCATTAACATTTGGAAATACGTAGGGAGGGAGAGTGCAGTAGGAAAGGAAACTGGTAAGGGAACCATCTAGAGATGGCATTCTTGGGGGGAGTTGTATTGTTTTAATATAAATTTGTCACATGTTGGGTTTGTGGTTATGTGTTCTTTGACCTTGGGACAAATAAACACAATTACTTTGGGGACATTTCTAGAAAACATGTGAATGATAAAAGCTGGCATTAAGATTGGTATTTGTATGGCAGTGATCTAATGATTTAACTTGCATACTAAGTTTATTAGGTGTTTTTCTTATTTCAATTACAAACTTTGTTTATTTGCTTTTTTTGGTTGATAATAAGAGAGTAGAGAATGTATCAATTATTTGAAGTTTTGGAGGGGGATTATATAGATGTAATACATATATAAATAGGTCCATATATAGGTCCATTATAGATTCCTTCCTTTTTCAATATGAATTGATTCTTATATTCAGTATGAATAGGTCCATCCAAAAGATAGCATTTTTGGGTGATAAATTACTAGTTCACAGAGCTAATGTTTTGGAGTTTCCTATAATGGTTGTAGATATTTTATGTGGTTAGGGGGAAATATTTTATATTTACAAGAAGGTGGAATCTACTTTATAAATATCTTAAGGGTGGGGAGAAATACAATTAAGAGTAAGAGAGATTGCATTGACTCTCGATTCTACTAATTATAACTTTGTATATGTTACTTTTCTGTGCCACATTTTTTTTTTTAAGACAAAAATGATACTGATCTTACAGGACATATAGGATTAATTTGTTGTGGGGATTGATGATACATAGTACAGCTTACTTAGAACAGTATTCGGCACATAGTAATCACATTAGGGAATGTTTAAATGCCAGATTTGCAAGTCCTTGTTATTCTTGTTTTAGGTGCAGTTTGAGTTTTTTGAGGTATAGTCAGTTGAAAATGAATTCTAAATAATGTACCATTGTGGCACTTCTACTTTAGTTAGTGGAGTTTTCTGAGCACTTTATAATAAAAATTTGCTAACACTAGCCAGTTAAATATTATGGTAGTTCATTACTGTTTTAGCAATGAGGTCTTAGGAAGCTGTGAAATCTCTGTCTTAAAAAATTTTTTTTAGATTTATGTGCAAGGTTACTTTTGAAACAGGAAAAATCACTTTCATTCTTAACAGCTTTTCTGTATTTAAAAATTGCTGTTAACTTACGTTTATGTCACTTATGATTATATACAATCAAACATATTAAATTATTCTGAGGATTTAAAGCAGTAAAATATGGGGGAAATATTTCAAGTTTTATTATTGGTACTGTATGACATTTAACCATTCATTTACCAGAAAATATAAACTTAACTATTTATAACCTGAAAATGTGGAAATATTTGTTGTTATTTCTGTGTCCATGTCCATTTCTCTCCCCAAGGGAAAGACTTTTTAAAAAAAAGTGTTGTAAAAAAACAAACAAACCACATAATATAAATTTATTCTCATCAGTTTTTAAGTGTACATTACAGTAGTGTTAACTGTATGCAAATTGTTATGAAACAGATTGCTAGAATTTTTTCATCTTGCATGACTGAAACTATACCTATGAACAACTCCCCTTTTACCCTTGCCCCCTTCCCTGGCAACTACCCTTCTATTTTCTATTTTTATGAGTTCGATTACTTTAGATAACTTACGTAGGTGGAGTCGTGCAGTATTTGTCTTTTTTGTGATTGGCTTATTTCTATTAACGTAATGTCCTCAAGGTTTATCCATGTTGTAGTATATGACAGAATTTCCTTATTTCTTAAGACTGAATAATATTCCATTGTATGTACATACCACATTCACTTGTCAATGGACATTTAAGTTGCTTTCACATCTTGGCTATTGTGAAAAATGCTACAATGAACATGAGTGTGCATATATCTTTTTGAGATCCTGTCTTCAATTCTTTTGTATATACAACCAGAAGTGGGATTGCTCGATCATATGTTCTATTTTTAATTTTTTGAGGAAATGCCGTACTGGCAGCACCATTTTACAATCCCACCAACAGTGCAAAAGGTTTTAATTTCTCCACATCCTTGCCAACACTTCTTACTTGCTGATTTTTTTTTGGTGTCCATACTAATGGGTATGAAGTGATATTGCATGGTTTTAATTTGCAGTTCCTTGATGATTAGTGATATTGAGCATTTTTTTTCCTTTGCTTGTTAGCCTTGTTATATCTTCTTTGGAGAAATGTCTCTTCACTTCCTTTGCCCATTTTTCAATTGGATTTTTTTGTTGTTATTGAGTTGTAGGAGTTATTTATGTATTCTGGGTATTAACCCCTTATCCATTATATGGTTTGCAAATATTCCATTGGTTGTCTTTCACTGTGTTGATTGTTTCATTTGCTACACAAGTTTTTAAGTTTGATGTCTGATTTGTCTATTTATGCTTTTGTTCCCTGTGCTTTTGATGTCATGTCCAAGAAATTTATCACCTCTTCCAATGTCATGAAATTTTTTCCTCTATGATTTCTTCCAGCAGTTTTACAGTTTCATGTCTTAATGTTTAGGCCTTTAATCCATTTTGAGTTAATTTTTGTATTTCTGCTTGTACTTTTGAAGCATTAGTGAAACAATTATTTAAATTGTCAACATTATCACCTCTGTTTACCAAATGGACTTAGAGCCTCTATTTTAACATTAATTTCAAGAAACACAGTTATCTGTATTGGGGCAGAAAGATGAGTATCAAATTAATGCATCTTGGGAAATAAGGCAGGAGATAGTAGGTTGGGTAAGAGAATAAATCACTGAAGGCCTTAAGGAGTTCCACATTTATTTGTAAACAGTGAGGAAGGTTTTTAAGCTGAGAGTAAGATAATCAGATTTGTTTTAAAACATTTATTTTGGTGTAAGAGATGCATTAGAGAGCTAGGATGAGTGGAAACAGGGAAGCCAATTAAGAAGCTTTAAAAAAAATTGTCTAAGCAATTTAAAACAGAGAGAACTGAAAAGAAATTACCTGTAAGAGATGTGAGAAAGAATTGATACCAATTGGCTCCGCTCTAAACAGGGGACCTAAGAAGTTGGAATTAACTGAGGTTTCCATCCTGGGTGACTTTGTGAATGGTGATGTTCTTAACAGAGATGGAAGGGGACATAGGGAAGGAACAGTGTTGCCCTTGGTTTTGGACAGTTGAGTTTACGTGTTGCCTGTTGGACATCTTTGATGCCCCCCATTTTTCAGTATGGGTCTGGCCCTTAGGCAAGGGCTGTAGAGTCAAGAGTCAGACATGTGGGCCGAAAACATGGGAATAGATGAGCCCATTTACGGAGAAGAATTTAAATCAAAGAGATCAAAATTTTCTTGTTCTAACATAGCTGATCGTCTGAGAGAAGCACTTATTAAATATTATGAGCCTGGCTTTTTTACCAGACCAAGTTTTTCCTTGTTCCAGGAATTCGAAGATAAAGAAACCAGGCTTCCATTCTTTTTTTTCTTTCTGATTGAGTAGTGTTTGGTTTCTTAAAGAAAATTTTGTCATCCTCTACAGTTTACCTGCTCTTCTATGCTTTTGCCACATTATATACACTTAAGTTTAAACCACATCTATATGTATATGTTGTTTATGTTATGACTGTGTATTGAAAAACATGCATTTTTTGGAAGAAAAAATTTGACATTTTGGAAACTACCAATAACCTAAGAATACATGTACCACTTTCCCACTCCCTTTGTTGTCCCCTCCCACCATGCTTAGCTAGTGGTAACATAAAATGTGGTAAACATTTGAATCAAGATTTACTGGCTGAAAGTACCAAGTATTTTCAGAGGCTGAAGGAAAGGGATCCTACAAGTCATTGGTTTGTAGCCTCCGTTGTTTTATTTCTGACCTGTACAAATAGCTTTTGAAGTAGAGATATGCTAGTCCTTGGCAACTAATATTTTCTTGACATGTATTTTATGAACTAACAAGTATGTGTCTGCCTCATTCTTTTAGGCCCCTGTGCTTCTTAGTTTAAAAATCATTTGCAAATGGAGCTCTAGCTGTACTCATGTAACTCCTAAGTTTGTGTTTGCCTTACATGTGTATGTCTTTCATTGTGTATGGAGGCATTGTTTTAATGCTGTACATGGGAGGGGAGTGTCATCATCTAGCACACTGTTATATGCCTCATGAAATAATTACACAGCCATTTCTTAATTTTGAGGTTTTTCTTTTCAACAGGTTTTGCACTGATTGCAAAAATAAAGTCCTCCGAGCATACAATATCCTTATTGGTGAACTTGATTGCAGCAAAGAAAAGGGATACTGTGCTGCACTTTATGAAGGCTTGCGGTGCTGTCCACATGAACGACACATACACGTTTGCTGTGAAACAGACTTCATTGCGCATCTGTTGGGTCGTGCTGAGCCAGAGTTCGCAGGAGGGTATGAGTATGTAATTTGCTAGAATGGGCTATCTAGCGCTTTGCTTCATTTTATTACTGAAAGTTTATTTTCATCACCTTCTGCCTCAGTACCTATGATTTATGTATAAATTAAAGTGTGCTTGTAAAGATTTTGCTTTCTTTAAAATACGCATTTCTCAGTTGACCAATTAAAACAGGGAGAAGGTGTTCTGTGGTGTTTGGTTCAGACCTCTCTGCTCCTTGTTGCTTGAAGTAGGCAGGCTTTTTTTGGCTTTCATTATTATAGATTATCGTTTTCATTTGAAAATGATCAGAAGGGATTTTTCTCCCCTCCATCCATGCATTTCCATGTTTAAATTTTGTTCATAATGATGGTTTTTGCATAGGAAGTGAGGTCTTAGCAGCAGGGGGTTAAGAAATACTTTATCGAATGTAATTCATGAACTGACTATACTATTAAATTATATAAGAACCTAAAATTTTATCGCTGGTTTTGTTGTGAAGATAAAATCAGAAAAAGTTGTTTATAGAATAAACTGAACCTGAACCCATTTCCCTTTGTGTTTTGTGGACCAATTCTCAGTTGAGTGCCTACGTTCTGCTAGGCATTTAGAATACGAAGACTTCTTTTAGATCACTGAAGTTCTATGAACACTTCTACTCAAGACTGGCCCAGAGGGCTTTTGCTCCTGACTGAATCATTTTGGCATTGCCTTTCTCCATTCCCCCTCAAAAAAAAGAAACAAAAAACCAAATAGGCGTTTGTCGTAATTGGAAAGTGAAAGGAACTGTCATGCCTCAGTGAACTGAACACATATATGACTTCTCTATGCCCACAAAACCATCTCTTTAGAGCCAGTTCCTGAATTACCTTATTTTTACCAATATTAGGGCTGAGTTCATCCTGCATGTGTATTTCTTTTGTTTGTTTTTTGTTTGTTTTTTTAGATGAGCCATCCTGCCACATGTTGGCAGCTCAGCGGCAACTAAGCTCAGGCTGGGAATCGAACCGCTAGTTGCTCAGAGCTTGCACTCTTGAGCCAGCTCTTAACCAACTGAGCCACTCAGCCGGCCCTCCTGCATGTGTATTTCTTATTGGTTATAAATGTGTGCTTATATATTTATACATTAATTGAGTTTGAATGTATAACCGTTAGGTTGTTATTAGGTATGAAGATTGTGTTTAAAACCTTAACTTGCAGATATGTTATCCACCTTTTACTGTTTCAGTTAAGGTTATTAGAAATTATACGTGATCTGTTCTTTATAGGCGAAGAGAAAGGCATGCCAAGACAATAGATATAGCTCAAGAAGAAGTTCTGACCTGCTTGGGAATTCATCTTTATGAAAGACTGCATCGAATCTGGCAGAAACTACGAGCAGAAGAGCAGACGTGGCAGATGCTTTTCTACCTTGGTGTTGATGCTTTACGCAAGAGTTTTGAGGTAAGAACAGTGGGCTGCTTTGGTGCTCGAGATTTCTTAGGCTATTGAACTGAATCTTAATATAAGCCACTAAGCCACCAGTTTACCTTGCCTCAGAGGGCTGCAGCCTGCTGATACAGTGTCATGGTTTTTTGGGGGTAGGGGAGTGTTTTTGTGGGTAACTGGAATTGAGAAGAAGTAAGTGGATTTTTCTTTGTTTTTTAGTTCTGTTACTCTTCCATCCTTGGTTTTTTTAGACTTGCTCAGAGTAGAAAACTGAAGTTGATTATTTAACAAGATGCTGCTATGAAATAACGAAAAGTTAAAAGCAGCCTCAAAATAATCAGCAAAATTAGAAACCTGTAATGAGTCCCAGTTTGCCCGCTGATGTCCAGTAATGTGAAGTACATGCTGTAGAAATTCCATGATGTAAGAGCTACTTAGAAGCACACTGAAGGCTCTTTATAGTGCTGGTATTGGGTTTAGTGCTTGTGATTTAGTAACAGTTTTTTCAGTTATACCCTATAGAACATCACTTGGTTGGCTAGGGAATGTTTTGTTGTATTCCAGGGCATGATTGTACCCCTTTAACTGGTTCATCATTCCCTTTTGAAAATGGTATGAAAGCTACAAACCCTTTTTTCAGAAACCCATCATGAACTTTAAGCACTGTTCTGAGGAGTCTGAATAGATTTGTGCTAGTTCTTTCTGAACAGATAGATTTCGTACTCCTTTTCTCTCTGTATGTTTGTGTCTTCAGAAACTAGATCATCTAATGAGGTTAAAGTCTTTTCACTGTGTGAAGAAATGAATGAATATTTACTTGGCTATGTTAAAATTCTGAAATTAGAAATTAGAATATTGCTGGTTTGGAATAGGAGTTTGTATAAATCTGCCTTTCCTGTAGGGATTAGTTGTATATTCACTTCCTGAGTAGATTTGAAGACTCTGTCATCATTTAAGGTATGAAAATTTGAGATTCTGTGTGGGACTGCCTGGCAAAATTGCAGCATGAAATATCAGTTTCTGTGAGTGTGGTGGTATTTGAAGTTAACAAATGAGAATTTTCATAGAAAGTCAAGTTTTGACCAATATTCACTCTCAACTTTGTTTTTGTAATAGATGACTGTGGAAAAAGTACAAGGTATTAGCCGATTGGAACAACTTTGTGAAGAATTTTCAGAGGAGGAACGAGTAAGAGAACTCAAGCAGGAAAAGAAACGCCAAAAACGGAAGAACAGACGAAAAAATAAATGTGTATGTGATATTCCTACTCCCTTACAAACAGCAGATGAAAAGGAAGTAAGCCAAGAGAAGGTAATATTCTTGAATATTAACTCATGAACATATTGCTTTTTGCTAAATTTTGGCATTTTACTGTGCTTTTTCCAGAATGTGAGCTCCTGCAGCTTATATATTGGCTTTTTTCCTACTATAATCTGTATAAGCCAAACTTTTTAATGTCATGTGTTTGTTTTATGAAGACATCGTTAGATAGTTATCTTCTCCCGACCTTAGTATGCTATTAGATCAAAGTCCAACTATGGAAAGTGAACTCCATGGGTGGCGTAGAGCAGTTCTCAGCCTTTTGGTCTCAGGACCTCTTTGCACTCTTAAAAATTAAGGTGCCCAATGAGCTCTTGTTTATGGGATTATACTTACCAACATTTACTGTGTTAGAAATTAAAATGGAGAAATTTAAAATTATTCTTTTAAAAATGATAGTCCCATTATATGTATAGATAACATTTTTTGAAAAATAACTATTTTCAGAAGAAGAGGTGAGAAGGGTGGCATTATTTTATACTTTAGCAAATCTCTGTAATATTTGGCTTTAAAGGAATCGGGTGGATTCTAATATCTGCTTCTGCACTCAGTCTGTTTCCCTGTGTTGCTTGGTTGAAGCATATGAAGCAAGTCTCACAGAGATAGATATGGTAGGAAAAGAGAGGAGTATTTTAATAAAAACCTTTTCAGATAGTTGTGAATATTCTTCTTTGGCAGTACAACTCAACAAGTGGTAGTTCTTAAAGATTAGTTGCAATATGGAACCTGACACCTTATCAATGACCTTTTCTTACTCTGTTATATTAAAATCCATTGGTCTGTCTTGCACTTTAAATAGATGTTCTACTCATGCATGATTTTGTAACAGTTTGGTTGTTTGAAAGATACCGGTTCACTGAGTGTCTTCGCAGATACTGACATTATATAATATTAGATAATCAATTACATAAAATCCACTAATGATCTCATTAGAAATGTCTTTTTCTTTTTTTTTTTTTTAAGATTTTATTGGGGAATTGGGGGAGGGGAACAACATTGGGGAATCAGGGGAAGGGGAACAGACAAGTTGCTGTCCTTTTGTTCTTCAGTCTAGTTGTGGAGGACATCGCTTCACTGGCCCATGTTGGTATTATGATCATTGCGCTCTTCCCGGGTTAGGCAATCGGTCGCCAGCCATTGGACAGCTGCTTACGGTGGCTCACGGCAACTGCTGGCTGCTCATGCTGGCTGCCGGCCACTCAGGGTAGCTCAAGGCAACCCACTACAGCAGGACTGTGGCCTACACCGTCGCCAGTGACTCACGGCAGCCCAGCTCCAGGTCAAGCTGTTGTTCACCATCTTAGCTGTAGAGGGCGCAGCGTCACTGGCCCCCATGTGGGATCCAAACCCGTGGCATTACTGCTCAGAGCTCCCAAGCCAACTCTTAACCAACGAGCCACTCGGCCTGTCCTTAGAAAAGTCTTTAAGTATTGGGAAGCTTCAAGCTCACTGTGCTTATATATGCAGCTTTTCAAAATCCTGATTGTAGTTTGGAAGTTTGAATATTGTTGACGACAAATGCTGTCCATTGTTTTCCTTGAAGTGTTGGACTGACTTCATTTTTGAGAAAACGTCTTTTAAGTACCCAAGTCTGAATAGCCATAGTTTGTCTCTCATTCTTTCTTTAAAGTGAAATTAATATTCTAGGAAAAAAGCAGCTAGTTCAGCCTGCAACTCAAACAGTTGCACAATTATTCTTCCTTGAGACAATTATTGTACTTTGGTATGCAGCAAAAGTGCTTTAAACATACTTCCTATTTGTCACTTAGAGCATTAAAAAGACATCTACTCATGGATTGATATTTAATAAAGTTAATGTTTTTATGCTTCAAAGACATAAGTGAAATCTATATCTATCCATCCATCTATCTAGCCATCTTATCTATCATCTATCTGTCTATTTCCTGAGAGTGCTTCACAAATGAAGAATATAGTGACTGTTACTACACTTTGGTCGAAACTGCCTTGATTGGAGCTAAAGCACTGGGAACTTTTTCTACCATTTGCTTTTGTACCATCAGTGTAAGTGTCAAAGTGAAAAAGGCAAATCACATCTTAGCACTACGATGAAAATAGTTGACCTAGGGAATCCCTGGGGCCAGCAGACCACACTTAGAGAGCTGCTATCCTAGACTTACCTGATACCATTAACTCTTAACTTACTTCTAGTTGGTTCATGGTCTTGAAGTGAATTATTAATTTTTCATGAGAATATTTTTTTTATTATTAACCTTGTAATTCCTATCTAATTGGTTAATGTTAAGGAAATTAAAGTATAGCCAATATGGAGGTAAAACTTTTTAAAACCATCTCTTAATATTGATCCCTAAAGGAAACAGACTTCATAGAAAGCAGCTGCAAAGCCTGTGGCAGCACTGAAGATGGTAATAGCTGTGTAGAAGTAATTGTTACCAATGAAAATACATCCTGTACCTGTCCTAGCAGCAGCAATCTTTTGGGGTCCCCTAAAATAAAGAAAGGTAAGTAAAAAGTTTTTTTTAAAAAGTAACTCTTAAGTTATTTTGTTTTTCTTTAAATGTATGAGCTTTGAAAGATGGTATAACCTAGAATTTAGGAATTGCTTTATAGCCCTAAGAATATCATATAATTTAGTCAAAACCTTAATATTTCCTTTTTCTTTATGGTGTTTGAGTTGTTGATGTTTGATTTGTTAGTATTGGATAAAAACAAAAAACTGTAAATCCCTAATCATATTTTCATTATTTAATTTACTTTCTTTCAATAAGCCGTCAATTTTGACATTTTCCTGTGGTCCTCTCTTTGTCTTAATATATTTATTGGTATATTGTTAATTGTAACTGTCACCTACTTTATTCTCAGGCTTATCTCCACACTGTAATGGTAGTGATTGTGGATATTCATCTAGCATGGAAGGGAGTGAAACAGGTTCTCGAGAGGGTTCAGATGTTGCCTGCACTGAAGGCATTTGTAATCATGACGAACATGGTAGGTTCAGATTAAGCTTCCCAGTTATTTCTGCTGCTTGGCTGATTTAAGGACATAAATAAGAGATTATTGATTTCTGCAGGTGATGACTCCTGTGTTCATCACTGTGAAGACAAAGAGGATGATGGTGATAGTTGTGTTGAATGTTGGGCAAATTCCGAAGAGAACACCACCAAAGGAAAAAATAAAAAGAAGAAAAAGAAAAGCAAGGTGTTGAAATGTGATGAACATGTAAGTGTCATAACTTGCAATTCTTAAGCCTTTGATGTTGAGGGGAGAACAGTCTATTTTCCTTGGTATAGTTAAGTGTGCATCTTAGCTGTTAGGATTTTTTGTTGTTGTTGTTAGAATGAGTACCTTATGCAGTTACATTGATTGTTCGTGTGTGTGTGTATCTGTGTCTGTCTGTCGTGGTCATTTGACCAACAGTCCTTGAGAGTCATAAATCCAATTCATTCTTTTCATAATATTTTTAAATGTATTAGCTATATAGTCTTGAGCAGTTTGCTTGATCTTAGTTTTCACATCTGTAAAATGGAGATAAAGGTCCCTATCAGATTAGGTTCTGTGAAGATGAAATGAGATTATATTGATGGATTAGCATAGTGTCTGGTATGTAGTAAGTGTCTAGTGAATTTCAGCTGCTGCTTTTATTCAGTATTCTTTTAAAACATTTAAGACAACTGTCAGGGTATATTTTTTTCTTTAAAGAATAATTGCTGTTATTCCCTGCCTTTTTACCTGGGAAATCCTTTGCTGTGGTTTCAGATCCAAAAGCTTGGAAGCTGTATTACAGATCCAGGTAATCGAGAGACCTCAGGAAATACCGTGCACACAGTGTTTCACCGCGACAAGACCAAAGATGCACATCCTGAAAGCTGCTGCAGCTCTGAAAAGGGTGGGCAGCCACTGCCTTGGTTTGAGCACAGGAAAAATGTACCACAGTTTGCAGAACCTACAGAAACATCATTTGGTCCTGATTCTGGAAAGGGTGCCAAGAGCTTAGTTGAACTCCTTGTAAGTAAGCCATGATGTCTTATTGTCGACAACTGATTGCTCATGGGGTAGATATGGGAGGGGACAGTATTTTTGAGGGTTTAAAGTTGGGAGTGGGGGAAAGCTTTTAAGAAATTAAGGGCAGTATTTAATTATTTTTTTGGTGACTTCATTTTTGTTCTTCCACTAGTGGTTTATGCAACTGCTCTGGAGCACATTTCCTTGTCCTCCTCTGTCTGAAAGATAGAAGAGGAGACTAGTTAGGGGAGGGGGATAGAGTTAGCATTATATCCAGGAGTCTGCCTCCTTGGAGAGGAGGGTTATTGTAAGTGAACTGCCTTTTATAGTAGCAATTTATTACAGTAGCCACCCTTCCAGATCAGGAAAGAATATAGAATCTCAACTAGAGCCCACTTTCTAGGTTACTTCTTGTAGGATAAAATTATAATTGAACTTGGAAAACCTTTTATAATTGATTCCAATTTTTGATATTTGAGATGAATTTTACCTGATGCCAAGAATTGAGATTAATTTTACCTGATTCCGAGTGACCCAGTGCCGTTTGTGTGGGTCCTGGGAGAGGGGAAAGGAAGGATAGTGTCTTTTCTATAGTAATTAGGATCCTAATGGAATCAAATCCTTTAGAATACTAGTTTTTTCTTTTTTATATGGTTATAAAGTTTAATGGTGTTGCTGTGTAACTTATTTCATAAGTTAAGAAAATGTTACATTTTACTTAATTTGTAGAGATAAAAGTTTCAACATAGGACCAGCTAGAGATAAGTCTGGTTATTTAAAATTTGGTAACTAGTAACCATCTCTAATTAGTCATTTTTTTAAGGCAAGAGATATGTTGGTACTCAGCTAGGCTCACAGGTTTCTAGGACAAATTATAGATCCAGAGTTTCAAACTGAGTTGAATTAGATTTTATTCTAAGTGCTTTCTAAGACAGAATGACATGCTTATTTTGCAAGCATTCCAAGGCTTTATTGAGACTGAATTGAAACTAAAAAGTTAGATTAATTTTTAGCTGTCCTCCATCAGCATAGCATATTTCACTCTTAATTTAAGTCATAGTCTTAACTATTGCTTTAATTTGCAGGATGAGTCTGAATGTACTTCAGATGAGGAAATCTTTATCTCACAAGATGAAATACAGTCATTTATGGCTAATAACCAGTCTTTCTACAGCAATAGAGAACAATACCGACAGCATCTGAAGGAGAAATTTAATAAATACTGCCGCTTAAATGATCACAAGAGGCCCATTTGTAGTGGTTGGTTGACAACAGCTGGAGCAAATTAAATAAAATAGCTCTGTCTTTCAATGAAACACTCAAGATGACTACTGCGCCTTCTCTTTCAAAAAACTCTTAATTTAGTGACTTACGGCAAAATTTTATCTTAAATCAATGTGATTCTTCTTGTTTTGGGAGACGGTGGAGGTAACCTCATTTGTTTGTTCTTTCTTCAGGCTTGTGTCTTTAGTTGCGTGGCTGCGCAGGCCTGCCGTATGATTTAAGCCATCTCTTTTCATTAAATGTTTCTCTTCCTGTGAGACTTACTAAAGCAACTTAGTGGCAAAAAGTAATGTTGTACTTATACTTCTGTACAGAAATGACAATGAGCTGAATATATGGTTTTACAAAGTAGACATCCACTTGCGAAATGTTTGGATGTAATGTTAAAGCGCAATGTGCAAAATTTAAAATAAAGAATATTTATTAATACGCATAGTAAAATTTGGTGTACATGTTTCTACTTAATGTGTGGCAGTATTTTAATATTTGCCACTTGTGGACTTGGTACTTGGCCAGTGTTGGTGTTAGAAAGAATGAAGAGCAAATGAGGATAGAGATACAGATTGTTGAATACAAAATTCTTACGTTGATCAGAATCGACAACTGAGAAAAGCAGTTTTCAGTCTTTTGTTTTGATAGAATAAATTTGCTGTGATATCTTGACATACTGGCTAGCATCTTTTTCATGAGACTTTTAATTACTATTATTGAAAGTTCCCTGATATATATCACAAAGCACATTAAATTCAGAGGTTGATATTGCACTAGAAGAATGAAAACAAAACTTGGCAGAATTTCAAGCAAGAGTTGCCTGATAAGTAGTTACTCAGTGGGTAGAATTGGAATCAGAAAGGTGCACTGAGAGCTAACTAACCATATTGCGTACTGTGCAAGTGCATGCTCCTTATCTGGTTTCCAACAGTCACTATGGCATTAGTTTACTGCTTTCACAAGCTGTCTGAATTACTGAAGGAGAGATTCCCTCATGAGTAGCCTTTGGCTGCCATTTACAAGGTTGCGTCAATAGTTCAATAAACACATGTGCTTAGAGCTTTGTGTGTCTGCACGTGGATAACACTTGGTGGGCAGCAGGCAGACCAGGGCGGGGGGGCAGTCAATACCTCTGTGCAGTGGGGATGGAATGAGTTTTATGGGCTTCCTACCGCTTCATCAGATTTCTAATCAGATTTCAAGTGGGCAATAGCAGAAGCTTAGTAAGATGTAATTTTTGTAGTTGGTGGCATTTCTTTGATCTACCCCCTATCAGAAATGTTGTCTTTTCATATCTACATGTTGTATAGGGATTGGGGCAGAGGTAAAATGAGTCATGATTCCTCTTTGTCCCTTGTTTACTTTCATCCTGGAATCCATAAAAAATTACTAAGGGCCTCCTACAGACCTATGCTCTGGGCCAAATCTCTTCTCCACCATTTGTTGCAGTCAAGTTCTTTCTTGAGGCCCCTAAAAGCAAGGGCTAGTTTTATTTTTTAATCTTTGCCCTTGGGGCCAAACATATGAATGCTTTTATTGAATAAATAAGCTAGCCACCACATTTACTGCTTATTCCATTGCTTGCAGTGAAGGGATTCCAGCAGTTATGCTGAGATGTTTTTTCTCTGTAAGGATGGCTATATTAATGCAGAAGTGAGGCAGCTTTCAGTGCTTTGATGAAATACATCCTAGGTCAGAGAGCAAAGTGAGCAAAACCAAAAACCGAACGAAGAGACAAAAGGGAGAATGGAGCGAAGGCAGATTAGGAACACATCTCCTGGTCTGAGACTGGACTGCTTGCGGTCCAAACCATGCTTCACTCCTTTGTGTCTTAGTATAGACCTCTATAAAATGAAGGTATTAATAGGTATTATCTCAGGGTTATTGTGCATAGTAATATATTTAAAGTGCTTATAAATGCCACTACACAGTAAGTGCTCAATAAGTGTTAGCTATTGCTTTCATCTTTGGTATACATGGTGATAAATTTGCTCCAATGAGAGTGGGAGGGTCCAGGACATTTGGAGACAGGCCATTGGGATAGAATCTCCCAGTACACGTGTTGGGGGTGTTTTCATTTTTAACCATCACTTCTTGGTTAGTAGGAGAGACCCTCCCAAGGCCACCCAGTGTTGATGGTTGAGGCAGGCCGTCTTCTCTGAGCTGAATCCTTCCCATCAGCCACTGGACGGTTTAGTAGTAAGGCGTTGGAGTCACCTTAAGTGACCTTAATTTCTCTTCTGGCCTTTGGGATCAGGAACAGGGAAGGGCTACTGAGCAAGAGGCAAGGGTATATGCATCCTCGGGCCTGGAGCAAGCTCCGGCTGAATCTTGGTTTCCCTGCTTCAAGGGGAAGAGCTCACCAGGAAAGCAAGACCACAAACCCCCTCTGGCGCCCGCCCACATCGCTGAAAGAACCATTCCCCCGCGCCGGGGGCGGAGCCGGAAGGGGCGGGGCCGTGTTCGCGCGGCGGGCGTAGGGGGCGGGACAGCTCGGCTGAGGCCTTCCTCCCGCGGGATGTGACCGATTTCGAATAGGAGGGTGGAGGCCCGGCCCGAGGCCGGCCAGATTGGAGGCGGGTCCAGGCGTGGCTAGGACGGAGGCCGGGCGGGGGCTGCCGCGGCGGCGACGAGAAAGCGGCCGAGCCCCTGAGACCTGGGGCGGAGCTCCGCTAACCTAGTGCCCCGCTCGCCGAGCGAGGTGGGCGGGCGACTCGGGACCATGGCCAGGGCTGGCATGGAGCGGTGGCGAAACCGGCTAGCATTGGTGACGGGAGCCTCGGGGGGCATCGGTGCGGCCGTGGCCCGGGCTCTGGTCCAGCAGGGACTGAAGGTGGTGGGTTGTGCCCGCACCGTGGGCAACATAGAGGTAAGGCTTGGCCCGGGAGCAGGTCGCTTTAGGGGGCGTCGTTTCCGCCGGTGTTGGGTCTGGGTGGGGGAGGGGTAGTGCCCGGAGTCAGGCTGTGAGGCTGCCCTCGCTTGCCTGCTACACCAGAGCCATTTGCAACGGACTTAGGGGCCTAGTAGGGCCCTTTTCTATTCCTGAGGGCAGGTCTTTACCTTCGCTTTTTTTAAGTCCAGTCTTTTAAGGAGCCTTTTCTCCTGACAGCCCTACTCCAGTGTACCAAACCTCTGACTCTAGGGCATCTTTCTCCTTCCCTCCTACCTTCCTGCCCAGGTTGAGGTCAGGGGCTAGCTAGGTAGCCAGGGAGAAGGAAAGTTTTCTGGCCTCAGTGCCTAAAGCTGGCTGCTGGATTGCTGCTTCTCCTTTCCAGACCTAGCTCACAAAGCCAAGCAAAGTGGCTGGCCAGCCAAAAGAGCAGGAGCTAGAGGTTTCAGTGGTGGTCATTTTTTTGCCCAGGTCTGAGGGTGGGGTTGGGGTGCAAGTGGAGCTTTTCTGAAGAGGCTGGTCCCTCACCCCCCCCCCCCCCCCCCAAAGCTGAGGATTAACCCCTCCCCTACCCAGTGGGCATAAGGGACTGACAATGGGATAGTCACAGGCAGAACTTTCTCGTTTCACCATCTTTAAGTGGGACCGAGTAGTTGAAATAGCATTAAACATGTGAACCCTAAGGGGACAAAACAATGTGGAACTGAAACTCCTGGTTTTTCTCTTAACGTGGGGTTGGGAGCCGAGTTTTGAACAACAAGGGCGCAGAGACAAGTTGGCCTTGATGGAGCATGGAGGAAGAAGAGGAGAAATTTCCATCATAGGTCATTGGATTTGCCTGGCAAGATCACTCTCAGGGCTTAGGCTCATGATTAGCTGCTAGGCATTGTCTCCACCATTGCTCAGGCGAAGAGTAAGGAGGCCTTGGGTGGGGGCAGAGGGAGAAGGTGTGCAGGAAGGAGAGCTGTCCCCTCCCCTGCTGACCAAAGGTATACTTTATAGTCTAGATAGTCCCAAGGTCACCGGGCTACACCACTGCCCCACTCTGCCCCTCCCTTTCACCTGTCTTGAGGAACTCAGGAGCCTTGGAGCCTAGAGGATCAGGCCAGGGCTTAGAGCACTGGATTCCCTAACTCTAAAGCCACTTTTGTCTTCTCTTCCTACTCTCCCACCCCAAACTAGCCAGGGAAAGGGGTCCCTGAGTCCCAGGGGAATCCCCAACCTGATCACCTAGCCCCATGATGACTCCTTTAATGAGGGGAGAATGCCTCTGCGGTGAGGGGACTGACATTTTTTTATTTCAGGTCATTTTTGAGGACAGATGAGGACAGGTAGGGCAATGAAAAGGCAGTGACAGGGAGATATATTGGGTTGTCGAGAAAGTCATGACGTATTTTTCTATGTTTTACGATGCAAAAATGCATCATGACTTTCCCGACGACCCAATATATTCTCAGCCCTTCCATTCTTTGCAGCAGGGGCTTTGAGTATGGAGAAGGAAGGGAAGAGTTGCCTGCCAGGTTTCCTTGACCACAGTCTGCTTTTATTGATGCATATTAAAACAGGCTGAGCCCTGGCTTCCTACAGAGAGAATCCCTATTTCCTGAGGTGATCTTGAGGAGGTAAAATTGGGTGAAGGGGGTTGCTTCTGAGTCCCCAACCACTATACCTTTTGAACTCTCGGAAAGTTAGAGCAGAAAATAATTTCCTAGGTCACCTGATCCAGCCCTTTACTCCCAGTTTGTTTGGGGAGAGGGAGGACTCCAGGCCAGGGTAGCTGGCCAAGCTGGCTTTCCTCTAGGGCACCCCACACTCCCCAACCCTCTCCTTCCAACACATGTACATAGTCACCTTCACGAGGCTCAGGTGCCCAGTCATTGGCCTCCAAGGCCACATAGCTTGTTTCTTCCTGTTTCTGAATGTCAGCTTTCCTCACAGCCATCTCTCAGTGGCTCTGCTTTCTCAGGTTTTTCTCTCTCAGGGCTCTTCCGTATGTTGAGGTTCCTGGTGATGTACAGGGGGTGTCAATGCATCCTGCCACCTGACTTGCCTCATAGTCTTCAGAGAAACTTTGGGGTGGAGGGTGGAACACCATGGGACAGAGAGAAAGAATCTGTCCTGACTTCCTGACCCTTCCTGTATGCAGGGCAAGGAGAGATTGGCCATCAGGCTCAACTGAGAAGTATGTGTGAGCACTCTAAGCCCCTGGCTGCAATTTGTGGCAGGAGGGTGATAGTTCAGATATAAGCCCTTCTGGGAGGGACTGGATGAGGCGATGGAGATAAGAGTTCGAGGCCCTGGCATAACCAGCTCAGTGACTCTTGGCACTGGTGGAAGAAGCATGGGGCGGGGTGAGAGGTACTTCTTACCTATGAGCAGAGAAGGTGTTCCTATTGAGAGAGAGGCAGAAAAGAAAGATCACTCCATTCCCAGGATCTCCGGTCCCTTTCTTTGGCCCCCTCAGAGCCCCAGCCCCTTCTTAGAACTGAAGACTTGAATTCATCCGTAAGGTTCCTCCATTTCCCCTCCCTCCCTCAGGGAGTGCGCTCATCCCCTGGACTTTGACCAAAGAGGACATACTTTGGGGATGGGCAGTCCCAACATCTACGTGACTGGAAGGTGGCCGCCAAAGGAGAGAGTTCTGTGCGTCGTGACAGCGGAGGGAGGTTGTCTCTGGCTGGGGAGGTGTGGGAGTGAGCAGCTCACCCCAGTTAGACCCCTGTTGGGTTTCTTAGGAGCTGGCTGCTGAATGTAAGAGTGCAGGCTACCCCGGGACTTTGATCCCCTACAGATGTGACCTGTCAAATGAAGAGGACATCCTATCCATGTTCTCGGCTATCCGCTGCCAGCACAGCGGTGTGGACATCTGCATCAATAATGCTGGGTTGGCCCGGCCTGACACCCTGCTCTCAGGCAGCACCAGCGGTTGGAAGGACATGTTCAATGTAAGGGCTGCGGGCCTGGAATGGGAGGCTGGGAGGAGAGCAGGGAGCCAGGGGTTTGTGCACCAGAGTGCTGCTCGGGATAGGACATCTTGCAAGAGGGAGCTTTGGGTTCCCACCGTGGAGCACCTTGATTGTCCCCTTGCTTCTTGCCCTACCAGAGGGCGAGTGAGTGGATGTTTGGCCATACCTTTTCCTCCTTTTTTCCTCCGAGCCCCTGGGCGCAATTCTTAAAGTCCAGGCTGATTTTCTTCTATTGGAAGAAAGACGGGTAGGGGGAGAACTGCTGTTTATTGAATGTCCCCCGATGTCAGCACTGTGTGAAGTGCTTGGAAACATGGTCTTATGGGAAGAAAAGGAACCAAGAGACAGGAGGCGATGTTCTCACCGAGCCCTGTCAGTAACTATATGGCTTCAGGCAGGTAGTTACCCTCTCTGAGCTTCAGTCTCGTCACATTTAATTGGGATGAACACACCTATACCATCAATATCTGGGGTCAGACACTCCAATGTCCCTTGGGGCCAGCTAGGTACATAAATGAGTGAGGCAGGTCAGGTGGGATCTGCGATAAGTGGAGAGCACACAGCCACGTCCACAGGCAGCCACTGCTGGTCTAGCATTGTTGCTACGGGGCAGTGTGGCCCAGGGTGGCCAGATCTTCTGGTTTCTTTGACGAGTGGGGATCCTGGATTTTATGTGACACCCTCCTCTTCACCAAAACCTCAGCTCCACACGGGCAAGGATTTTTGTCTGTTTTATTCTATTATAACCCCGGCCTGTAAACACTCAATAGATTATTGTTTGAATGAATGAAACCTTCCCACACATGTAAGAAATGAGTTTAAAATGTTTTATAACTATGTGTGGACCAAACACAGCCTGCAGGACATGGATTTTGAACTCCTGGACTGTATTATGGGGCAATATTAGGGTATGAAAGTATTCTGAGAAGTTGAAAGCAGTATGTAAATGGAACGCGTCTTTTCCCACCACAATTCTTTTCATATCTGCTCACGGTAGCTTTCACACCTGACAGGTGCCTGGGCCTGGGAATGAACAGTGAACACGAAGCACTACCCCTGCCCTCAGAGCCTGCTGGGAGACCTGAGTTGTGGTCTTTACCTGCAGTCGATGGGCCTCTAAACCTGGACCTCAACTTGCCCATCTGGAAAACCCCTAAGGCCCCTTTCAGCTTGAACATGATGTATTATGATCCTATTAGGGTCATCCTGTGAGGCATCGTCTCCACTCCCACCCCGAACCCTCCAGGCTTAGGAGATTCACTCCCCCGATGCTGAGGGATCTGTTTTTCCTACTCCATCTGTTCTCAGGGACTGAGCTCTGTGTCCCCACAAACCCACACTGCTCAGAGGACCAGAAACAGGGCTGAATGTCTCCCGTGTCCTTCTGCTGTGAATGCAGAGGCACGTTCACACTGAGGGTGTTCTGTCCTGATGGCTGGTTCTGACACCTGATAAAGAAAAACATCTAATCTCCCAGCTTGTCCCCAGAGAGGCGAGACATGAGGACCTGCAGAAAGCTTTATCTCTGCTGCTCCTGGTCGAGGCTAAGGGGTGGGGCTGGGCAGGAAGTTTAGAGCAGAGATACTTTTTCAGACCATGAAAGGTGGGGAATTGGGGTCACCTCTACCACAATAAGTAGGAGTGGGCAGGGGCCATGGAAGGCAGGAAGCCCCATGCATTTGGGAGGTCCCCAGCCATCCGGTGACAAGTGACCCCACCCTCTAAAGAGTCTCTGTGCCTAGTCTTGTAGATGCAACAGAAGTTAAAGGAAGGAGGGTCAGGCCTTCACGTCTCCACTGGTAGTCTCAAGGGAGGGGACAGGAAAGGAGCAGAGAGTAGCTGGGTGAGGTAAGGAGAGGCTAGAGTCTGTACTTGAGGAGACAGATGTTTAAAGCCATTCTAGGAAGGATTTTAGGCTGTTTAGGAGAGAGCAGGGCATTTGGGGAAGAAAAGGAAATGGTTCCCTAAGGCAGAGGTTCTACTGTTTACAGAGGAAACAGCCAAGACAGGGAATGTTCCTGAATCATGGGTGAGTTTAGGGGATTTTCATTCCTGTTTGCAGGGAGAGGAGCTGCCTCTGCAGTCAGCTGGGGCTGGTGGCTTTAGGGGGAGGGGCACCTAAGGCAAGGTGACCTGGGCCCATTGTTGGTCTCTGGTAGGACCTGGACACTGTTTGGGAATGCCACTCCCCCCCCCCCGAGTTCTCTGTGGCTCCCTCACCTGCTCAGATGGGCCCATGCTGGAGACACCCCATTGCCCTCCCTGGCCTGCAGGTGAATGTGTTGGCTCTCAGCATCTGCACACGGGAAGCCTACCAGTCCATGAAGGAGCGGAAGGTGGATGACGGGCACATCATTAACATCAACAGGTGAGGCAGGTGGCCGAGGGCTTGAGCAGATCACCACTCACCCTCCACGCCGGTGATCTGCTGCAGCTCATCGGACCTCTTTGGACCTGTTTCCTTGGTGGTAAAATAGGGATTTAATACTCAGTTAACACCCAAATGGCATGACTATGGTGAGGAAAAGAATATGTCAAGTGCCAGCCCCTCGTTGGTTGGAATGGGTGGCTCAGCCCCTTCTCTTTGCAGCCAAAGCCTGGGGGCTCTCCTGGCACTGAGGTTCTCCATTCCTCAGACTCTGGAATGCACCCCACTTCCTCGTACAAAGAAAGACTACACAGTATTGTTGGGTAGCTCGCAGTCCGAGTGGGGAGACATGGCCTCTGCCCCACAGAGATCTCCCAATAGAACCATATCAGTGAACAGATGAAACAGAGAGAATTCTGACAGCCTGCATGACCAGGAGAAAGGGTTCTGCAGTCAGCAGAAGGAGCACTGCTAGAAGAGGAGGGCTTTCAGGAGCCGCTTAAGTAACAAGCTTGGTTAGTTGGCTGCAAGGATGGCCTCTAGAGGTCCCCTTTAGAAGGCTTCCCTGCGGCATCTAGGTGGTGTGGTTGACTGGTACAGCAGAGGGCATCGCTGGTCTCTCGGGCGCATCACTCTTCTTTCTCCTTCCCTCCCTCTACTCAGCATGTCTGGCCACCGAGTGTTACCCCAGTCTGCGGTCCATTTCTATAGTGCTACCAAGTATGCCGTCACTGCACTGACAGAGGGACTGAGGCAAGAGCTTCGGGAGGCCCAGACCCACATCCGAGCCACGGTGAGGGTGTGGCCTGGCCCTGGTGGGATGGGGTGACACAGGCCCTCCCCACCCCCCACATAAACTGCCCAGGGGTCTATGTCCAGGGTGTGCGGCTTAGAACCCCTGGGAGTATACTGGGCACAGAGCTCCTGGGCTCTGCCACTACTTGTGTGGCCCTGCTCGGTATGTGTTTCACTGACTTTGATGTGAGAGGGGGCTGGCCTGAATGGAACATGGTGGGGTGAGACTGAAGGAAAGCAAAGGATTGTGGGAAACCAGGTGCATAATGGCTGGAAACAGGACTCTGGGCTCTTCCCTTGAAGGCCAAATGAGCTTGAGCAACTCACTGAACTTCTTTAAGCCTCGGTCTTCTCGTTTGTTAAATGTAGATGCTAATATCTATAAGGTTATAAGGTTTTTCTAAGAGACACCATTTGTCTAAGAGACACCTGGCTTATAGTAAGGGCTCTGTAGATGGTAGATAACATTGTGATAATCGCCAGTGGCAGCTTTGAAGGGAGGAGGCAGCTACTGGACATGGGGCAGCCATCACTGTGAAGCTGGGGTCCTGTGGCTTCCATCCTTTCCCTCCAACCTCCCCAAGAACTGGCCTCTGATTGGGGTGGGGGTGGGGCAAAGTTTGGCTCCTGAGCAGGCCCTCTCTGTTGGCCCAGTGCATCTCTCCAGGACTCGTGGAGACACAATTCGCCTTCAAACTCCATGACAAGGACCCTGAGAAGGCAGCTGCCACCTACGAACACATAAAGGTGGGGCCTCCCTCTGGGCCTGCTGAAGTCACTCACATTAAGTGAAGGCAGAGGGAAGGGAACCCTGGCCTTCAGACCCCATCTTTCTAGCCAGCCCATCACCGGTCCTGGAGGGTTGGGGTGGGCATATGGATGCTGGAGAGGACCCCAGTGGTGGGAGGGAACTTGGATCCATTCTGCTCTCGTCTCAACCCCCCTTTCCCCTGGTGCTCTCAGTGTCTCAAACCCGAAGATGTGGCCGAGGCTGTCATCTTTGTCCTCAGCACACCCCCACATGTCCAGGTAAGTCTGGCCTTGGCTGTCCACATGCTGGAGAAGCCCAACCATCCCCAGAGGAGACCAAGGAGGCCTTACGCGGGCGGGGGAGAGTGTCCTGGCTGCCTCAAGCCTTGTGCCTTCTGCAGATTGGAGACATCCAGATGAGGCCCACGGAGCAGGTGACCTAGTTTCCTGTGGGGAGTTCCTCCTCCTCTCCCCGACCCTCAAGGCTTGGTTCCTGCTTCTGGATTGTAGGTGTTAATTTCTGGACTCCTGGATTCCAGTTCCTCTCCCCACCCCCAACAAGGGTTATAAAATTTGTTTGAGGTCTTTTTATCTTGTCAAATTGTTTCCACCACAAATGTGAAAAGTGGGCTGGGGAGGGAAGGTAGTGTCCCTAATTGTTTTACCTATTAACTTGTTCTGGGTTCCCTTCTTGGGCTCCTTGGCCTTTGTTTGCTGTCCTTGGTCTTTTCCCTTTGACCTGGGGAAGGGACTGTGGCCAAAAGGGGGGCTTCTCCCTATCTTCTTGCATCCCGTCACCTGTCACTCAGGGATGAGGTGGCAGAGAGAGCTCCTCGCCTATCTGAATGGTTATCGAGGGCTCCAGGCTTCTTCCTCAACCTGCCCCACTGCCCCTTTTCTCCCCCTGTCCCAGTTCTCCAAGCCCATTTGTGGCTTCTCAGCCCCCAGTGGGGTCATCACTCTACTCTGACTGGCAGCAGAATATTAGGGCATGCCTGCCAAGTGAATTTCACTGTAATAATTAAAAAAGAAAAGTTGCAATATTCTACCTTGGTTTCAGCAGTGTCTTTCTATTCCTCCTTCTCTGTGGTCAGGGGTGGTCGTGTCTCGGAATTTCTCCCAGGTGAGTGGGGAAGTGGGTAGATTTAGGGCCTCACTCCTGGAGTGTGGATTACCTTAGGTAGCAGGTGTGGGTTTGGGTTGGGTCTTGAAAATGGGTAGGAGTTTGCCAGCCAGAAAAGAAGACAACAGGTTGTGCGAGGCTCAGGGGCCCAAAAGAGGATGCAGTGTTGTAGTAACAGCACAGAGGTTAGTGCAGGAGTGAGATGGGGCTGAAAAGATGGCTCCTGCCTGGATCCCTGGGGGGTCTGCGTGCGGAGCAAGGAGTCTGGTCATTACCTGTGGGCTAAGGGCATCTGTTGGCTTGTCAGTAGGCACAGGACAGGCAGAAAGTTGTCATTTAGAGAATCAGCCGCCACAGGATAGGAAGTTATTGCTGGGTTCTGCTAACTGGTGCTGTGGGTTTGACAAGATAGTTTAAGTGCAGAGGGGGCTGGAAGCAGGAGAAGCTTCTGAGGAAAATCACCAGCATCCGGTGGTGCACTGGAAGTGGGGAGGGAAGCACCACCACTGACCTGGTTGAACACATCCCTTTAACCTGTGCTGGTGCCTGGGTGAATGCAATGCTCAATCTTCCTGGAACCTCTAAGGGCGCAGAATGAAGCCTGTGGCAGGGTCAGCTCTGCGCTGATCACCGCCTCCCGCCGGCCGCGGGGCGGTGGAGGTCGGTCGCTGCTTGGCCAGCCCCGCAGGCGGCGCTGTAGGGACGGCCTGGCGACCGGGCATGCGCCTTGCTTCGCCGGGCAGGGGGCGGGGCCGCCAGAACCCGGAAGTGGAGCAGCCCACGTGGGGGTCGAGAAGGCGGTTGTGCTTCGGCTACCTGGTTCTAGGCAATTCTTCGAATGGGGAGTCTGAGTTGGTCTTCCCTCTGTCTGAGGTGACGGGATGAGGGCAGCTGTGAGGTACCTTTAACCCGTTTTGGGAACTGGTGAGGGCCCCGTCGGGAGTGACCACTTCTGAGGACGCAGCAGAGGCCATCGGCCATGTCACTGCTCTCGGCCCTCGGAGGCGTGACCTGGCTTCGCTCCGGTCACCTCCTCGCGCGTCATTTCTCCCAAGCGGCGCGGCGTGGGGAGCGGCCCGGTGGGGAAGAGCTAAGCCGCTTGCGACTGGATGACCTGGCACCGACCCCGCGGTCCGCGCAGGGATTGGAACTTCTGTTTGGTCTGTCCCCGTGTCTCCTGGCTCTGCGGGCCGCCCGCCGCCGCGTGGCTCGGCTCCTGCTTCAGGCCGGCAGGTCTGGGCTTCAAGGGGAGCGGGCCGAGCTCCTCCGCGCGGCTGAGGCGCGCGACATCCCAATTCTGCGGCCCAGACGGCAGAAGCTGGACGCTCTGTGCCGCTACCAGGTCCACCAGGGCGTCTGCATGGAGGTGAGCCCGCTGCGGCCCCGGCCCTGGACCGAGGCTGGGGAGGCGAGGCCGGGAGACAACCCCCAACAGTTGTGGCTTGTCCTCGAAGGGCTCCAGGATCCCCGGAATCTTGGGGCCGTGCTGCGCTCCGCTTACTTCCTCGGAGTGGATAAAGTCATCACCAGCCGGAGAAACAGGCACGGAAGTCCCTTAGTCCCCATGTGCCCCCAATTTCGAGGCGCAGCCGAGTGCCTAAGCACCTTGACCCTTTGATGATCCCTCAGTCAGGCCTCCCTATCGCTAGAATTCTCATCCCTAACCCATGGGGGCTGAGGGAGGATAGGGCACCGATCTTGAGATTATCCAGCTTCATATGTCGCTTGGGGTAACTTTACAGCTGCCCGCTCACTCCGATAGTCAGCAAGGCCAGCGCGGGGGCTGTGGAGGTGATGGACGTGTTCTCCACTGATGACCTGGACGGCTTTTTACAGGTAAGGGGGTGGGAGTCGCAAAGGAACCTGAAATAAGCTAAGTCCATCCTTTCCAAGGGCACACCTCTAGCAGCTGATGGGGGAAGGGGGCATGTTGGCATCACTTCCTACATCCTTCTAAATCCCTTTGGGAAGGGAAAGATCCCAAAGTTTTTAAAACCACAAGTGGAGCAGAATCTGAAGTTAGGGACATCTGGTGTTATTCCCTTCACTGCACTCCTTCCTCAGGCATACCTCTGCCCCTCCTGCAAGTCAGCCACTGTGCCTTATTGACTACTAGGTAGGCCTTCAGTAAATGGTTAGCTGGGAGGAGCTGGTGAACAGGAATCCTGGGTTCCTCCAGTTGGGGCACAGCTTGAAAGACTCTTTGCACAGTGATTAGTCTATGCCCTTCCCTTCTTCCCTCTCACATACACAAAACAAAACCCCACAAAAACAAAAAACTCACCATCACCGAAAACCCAACTTTGTGGGGCGCGGGGCAAACCTAAGTAAAGAAACCCCTCTCCTGGTGCAGGCTTGTCTTCAGCTGTGCTTCCCTTGTTGTACACAAGGGGGCAGTATTGCTCTGCGTTTGACGGTTCCTCTGAACATTCCACAGGTCTCCCAAGTTGCAGTCCTTATATCTTTTTTCTGTATATATTCATTTCTTTTTTTGTCATCCAGTCTCATGGCTTTAAATACTGTCTATATTTGAATGCCTTCCAAATGTATATCCTAGCCCAGCTCTTGCTGCTAAACCCCAGGTTCACATATCTAGTTGCCTACTCTGTAACAGCTCTCTTGCTGTCCAAGGGGCATTTCAAGCTGAACATTTCCAAAGCCCAGCCCGTGTTCCTTCTGCAGACTTACCCAGTCCGTCGACAGCATCTCTGTCCCTTCAGTTGTTTAGGCCAAAACCTTGGCGTCATCCTTGATTCTTTCTGCTCTCGCAGCCCATGTCCCACCTGTCAGCACATCCTTTTGGTTTTGTTTTTGTTTGTTTGTTTGTTTTTTATTGGGGAATTGAGGGGATGGGAACAGCGTTGGGGAATTGGGGGAAGGGGAACAGACAAGTTGCTGTCTTTTTTTTTTTTGTTCTTCAGTCTAGTTGTGGAGGACGTTGCTTCACTGGCCCAAGTTGGCACCATCATTGCGTTCTTCCCGGGCGAGGCAGATCAGTCACCGGCTTCTGGACGGCCGCTCACAGCAGCTGCTGGCTGCTCATGGTGGCTGCTGGCCACACACGGTAGCCCATGGCAACCCACTGCAGCAGGGGCTGCAGCCTACGCCGTCGCAGGCCACTCAGCAGCCCAGCTCTAGGTTGAGCTGTTGTTCAGCATCTTAGCTTTGGAGGGCAGTGTCACTGGCCCTCACATGTTGGATCCGAACCGGGGCCCTCTGGCATCCCAAGCCTGTTCTTAACCATCGTACCACTCGGCCGGCCCCCTTTTGGTTTTACTATGAAGTTATTTTCGTATTCTGACCATTTCTTACCATCTCCACAGCTACCATTCTAATACAAGCCCCCATCACCTCTTGCCTGTATTGTCGTGGAAATTTCCTAACTGGTCTCCTTGCTTCTGCTGTTGGCGCTAAATACAGCAGGCAGAGTGACCATGTTGCAACGTTAGTTAGACTATATTACTTTTCTGCTCAGAACCGTTCAAAGCCTTTGCATTTCTCTCCGAGCATAAGCCAGAGTCCTTCCAGTGTCCTTAGAGGCTCCACCTTATGTGGCGTTTTGTTCCCTTTCCTGTCTCAATGGCTCCCTTCCCACTGGCCACCTTGCCATCCTGCTGTTCCTCACACATGCCAGGTAAGCAGCCACCTCTTGGCCTTTGCACTTACTGGTCACTGTCTAGAATATTCTTCCCCCAGATGTCTTCACAGTGCTCCCGCATCTTCTTGAGGTCTGTATTCAAGTCACTCACTCCAGTGAGGCCCTCCCCGACCGCCCTCTTTGGTTCACTGCCCTATACCCAGTGTCTAGAATAGAGCCTGTCCGTTCCAGGCGCTGAATAACCGTTGACTGCATTGAATGGCTTAGCGAGGGAATGAACATATGGCAAGGTCGGGCTTCTCCTCGGCCAGGGCTCTGATGAAAGTTGGGTGAGCTAGAACGCGATTTCTTTTTCTCCCTTTTAGGCCAAAGCCCGGCAGGGCTGGCTGGTGGCTGGCACGGTGGGCTGCCCCGGGCCTGAGATTTCCGGGTCCTCTGAGATCCCTGTCATGAGTTGCTCAGAGTTCCTCTGGGACCGGCCTACTCTCCTGGTGCTGGGTAGGTAGATGTCCCTGCTTTTCCGTGCTCAGACGTGCATTTCCTGAGCGCCTGTGTACTCAGCTGGGGCATCCCTAATCCTCTGCCCTCCTGCCCTGCAGGGAACGAGGGCTCGGGCCTATCCCAGGGGGTGCAGGCCTCCTGCCAGCTTCTCCTCACCATCCTGCCCGGCTGGCAGCTGCCTCCTGGACTGGAGTCCTTGAATGTCTCCGTGGCTGCAGGTGAGTCTACTCTCTCTGTCTCCTTCTGATCACAGGTGTGTAGCTGTTTCATCCTAAACAAGTTTCTCGATCCTTCTGTGTCTCAATTGCTTTTTGTGCCAAATGAGGAAAACACATTCTTCTGAGGGTGAAATGAGGGAGTGCCTGGCACCTGGTCCTTCCTCTTCTCAGTTCTCTCTCTTCCCCGTGTCCTTCTGTCTGTCTGTGCAGGAATTCTTCTTCACTCCATTTGTAGCCAGAGGAAGGGTTTCTCTGAAGAGAGGAAGAGAGAGCAACTTCTCCAAGGCTCCCGAGAACCCTCAGCCACGTCTGGAGGGCCCACAGTGTCCTCAGGACTGTCCTCAGGGTCAGAAAAAGAGAGGCAAGGTGGGGGCTGACTTGGACTGTTGAAGATGTGCGTGTGGAGGGCAGGAGATGGGGTGCACATACACCCACATGTTCCAGTGTCCTGGAATCTCTTGCCTGAGTGTGCACCCAGGGCGGGCACCTTTGGACCTTTGTGGTGAAGACCAGAAAAAGTTCAGTTTCTTATTTTGAGTTTGGATTTGCAGTTGGAGATAGCAGCCCATTAACTTCTAGTATGTGCTTGTTCAGAGGGTCTTTTTCTTCCTACATCCTGCTTGGATGTCAGGGGGAAGTCTAGACATCAGAAGGGAATCAGGCAGTTCAGTCCAAGAACCTTGTTCCTCTTGAACCAGTGTGAGAACATAGAGGGAGGCCTGGGGGCTCTCTTGTGGGGCAGACAGGTGCAAATCCAGCTCAAACCCAGCCCCGCTGCGGGGGCCTCAAGCACGTGGCTTCATCTTTATATGCCTCAGGGCCCTTGTCTGCACCTCCCTCACTGGGCTATAGTGATAATCAAATCAGACACCACCTGACATCCAACAGGCACTCAACAGTTCAGCCTGATTCCTCCACTAGGTGGCAGCCTCGCTCTTTGGTCCACAGTCTCTTCCGGAAGCTCGGATAGCCACCTGGGGAGATTCCTTGCTGTGGTGCTCAGGAGGCAAGGGAAAGATTAGCGGATACCTCCCACTCCCCTGGCCCTCCAGTCTCCCCAGCCCAGCACACCGGTGAGTCATGTCAGCCTACCTCCACGGAAGGAACCAATGAACAGAGCCCTGGCCTTTGATTCTGGGAGGGTTGCTGTTGAATATACCATTTAGACCTGTTTGGTACTTCACCCTCAGGGCCCCTCGGAGCAGAATCCACCGGTGCAAGTAGTTTAGAGCAGCCTTGGCTACACATTGGAACCACCTGGTCAGCTTTAAGAACCAGCTTACACTGGGACCTACCCAGAAAGTCTGCTGTAATTGATCAGGGTGCAGCCTGGGCATCAGGATTTTTAAATCCCCCCAGATGGGTCTAATGTGCAGCCCAGGCTTAGGTCACTGGAGCAGGGTGTGAGTCTCAGGGCTATTGACATTCTGGGCTGAATAATGCTTGATTGTGGGGAGCTGTCCTGTGCACTGTAGAATGTTTAGCAGCATCCCTGGCCGTTACCCACTAGATGCCAGTAGCACCTTTCTCCCCCCACCCCCTCCCAGTGTGACAACCAAAAATCCCTCTAGACATTGCCAAATGTTCCCTAGGGGACAATCACCCCTGGTTGAGAACTGCTTCCTGGAGCATGGGTCTGGAGGACAGCAACCCTAAGTTCAAACCTTGATTGCTGTGTGGCCTGGGGCAAGTTCTTTACCTGCCCGAGCCTCAGTCCCCTCCTTGGTGAAGAGGGCCAATCCTGCCTTTCTGGGTTGCTGGGTGGGTACAGAGGACAATAGGAACTGGGTACCTCAACGTAGTAGATGCTCAGTAAATACTATTGCCCTCATCTGTGGGATGGATTTATCTTGGAATTCTAAAGGTGATGCCAGTTTAGAAAGACATTTGCATTTGTTTAAAAAGGGCCTAAGATTGCCTTAAAGTCAAAGTTTTTCCCCTCAAGAAAGGAAGAAAGCCCTTCCTAAACTCCATCAATCACCACCACACCAGTCCCCTTGAGCTGTCTGTCCCCGACTGGCACTCGGGCTCTGACATCCACTGGCAGTGTCAACCTTGGGCACACTGTGCTGCTTCCCCCACCCCTGCCTCGCTCTTGGCAAAGAACCCAATGTGGTTCTGAACCTTGGCTGTCCCTTAGAGTCATGGGGTCAGGGTGTGGGGGTGGGGGGGTAGCTTTTAATATTCCAGATGCCCAGAGGCACCAGACCGATGAAATCAGAATCTCTGGGGAAGGAGCCAGGTACAAGCATTTCTCAGAGCTCCCCAGTTGATGCCAGTGTGCAGCCAGGTTTGAGAATCACTGGCCCTGGAAGCCTCCCACTCCAGTCCAAGAAGAGACCTTCCAAATCATTCACAGCCATGCTTTTGAGCACATGCCTGAACGCACACGCCAGGCAACCTCTCATCTGTCCCTCGGGTTCTTTAGAAGATGCTGGTTCCAGCCCTGGCCCCATGGCTTTCTACCTAGATGGCTTCTCAGTCTCCTCGTGTGTAAAATGGGGATAGTGCCACTGACGCCTGCTCCAGCTGCCCCCTCCCCACTGGGGAGGTTGGGAAAAGAAAATGAGAGTGTATCAGTAAAAGTGTTCTGTAAACTAAAGCACTGTGCACCCAGGACTAGCACAAACCTGGATGTGATGGTTCATGTGTCAACGTGACTGGGTCATGGGGTACCCTGATACTTGGTCAGACATTCTGGGTGTGTGTGAGGGTGTTTCAGGACGAGTTTAACATTTAAGGAAAGCAGATTATCTTCCCTAATGTAGATGGGCCTCAGTCAGTTGAAGGCCTAAGCAGAACAAAAAGCCTGACTGCCTCGTAAGAGGGAATTCTTCCTGCCTTTGGAACTGAAACACAGGCCCTTCCTGGGTCTCGAGCCTGCTGGCCTTCAGATGGGAACCAAATCATCTGCTCTCCTGGGTCTCTTAGCTTGCACACTCACCCTGCAGAACTCAGGACTTGTCAGCTCCATAATCATACGAGGCAATTCTATAATAAATAAGTAGGTAAGTATGTATGTATATGTGTGTGTGTATATCTTTTTTTTTTTTAAAGATATTTATTGGGGAATTGGGGGGATGGGAACAGTGCTGGGGAATTGGGGGAAGGGGAACAGACAAGCTGCTGTCATTTTTGTTCTTCAATCTAGTTGTGGAGGACGTTGCTCCACTGGCCCAAGTTGGCACCGTCACTGCGCTCCTCCCTGGTGAGGCACATCAGTCGCCGGCTTCTGGACGGCCGCTCACTGCGGCTGCTGGCCGCTCACGTTGGCTGCTGGCCGCTCACGTTGGCTGTTGGCAACACACGGTAGCCCATGGCAACCCACTGCCACAGGGGCTGCAGCCTACGCCGTCGCCGGCGACTCACGGCAACCCAGCTCCAGGCCGAGCTGTTGTTCAGCATCTTAGCTGCGGAGGGCAGTGTCACTGGCCCTCATATGTGGGATCCGAACCGGGGCCCTCTGGCATCCTAAGCGAGTTCTTAACCATCGCGCCACTCGGCCGGCCCCTGTGTATATCTCTTAATGGTTTCTGTTTGTCTGGAGACCCAGACCAACAGACATGATGAAAATGAACTCTGGTGTCCTGGTATACCCTCCATGTGGGGGTACAGGATCGAGCTCTGCTCTCTAGGACCAAACCCAGCATGGAAAGTAGAAGTTGGGGTTGGGGGCACTCAGGGCCCGGAGCCCGTCTCCTGCCCAAGCACTCCTGGTGTCTGGAACTCTATCTGACCTGCTCTGGGCATGCCGTTCATCAGCTTTCTGGGTCCCCATGGTCTGGGCCATTAGAGGGGCCACTCTCCTGTGCTCAGCCAGGCACGGGGGGGCTCCTCCTTGCTTCACCCTCTGGGGAGCAGGCTGGCAGGCCTCTGGGAAGATGGGTTCACTTGAACCAAAGGGAACTGAAACTAATTACCTGCCTTGCACACACAGGTATGTAGTTATGTCATGCAAACCAGCCATTCCCAAGACAGACAGCACCTGCGACCCTAAGGCCAAGGATGAGTCTGAGTCTCCTTGGAGTGGCCCATGGTGCCTGACAGACACTGCTCGGTCAGCAAGTCTGGTCAAATACACGGGCTAGGGTGGCTGTGGTCGAAGCTGGGAGGGGCGGGGCCAGGGTGTCCAGCCCCTGTAGGGCAGGGCCAGGATGAAGCCAGAGGAGGGGGCGGTTTGCTTTGAGTTCCAACTCTGCCCTGCTAGTGGTGTAAACGTGGACATGTCCCTGTATTTTTCCAAGTCAGTTTCCCTCATCTATAAAATGTGGATAACAGCAGTGTCCACTCCGAAGGATCACGGTGCGGATTAAATGAGATCACGCATGTGAAGCCCTCAGCTGATGCCAGGAGGAGGATGGCAGCTGTTGTCACAGCACCGGGGACAGACCTGGAGGTCAGGGCACCAGGCTCTGCTCTCCTATCATCCTGGCCTCAATTTCCCCACAGGCTCTAGGGCCCCCTTCAGCTACAACACGCGATGATTTACCCCGGAGAACCACTGGGGAGTGTTGGGGTGGGGAGGGCTTTGAAATAACATTTGCAGGATCCTCCTTTGTCAGGGCTCCCTGGCCAAGAGAGAAACGGTCTCAGAAGGTTTGGTGCTGACGTGGGATTTCCAAAGCAGCTGAATTCTAACCAGCATTCCTGTTTGCCTCCAGAGCTGGAATTTTTTTTTGGCAGGAAGCTAAAATTGCCACCTTACTCCCCCTGAATGGGGTCCTAAACTAGACACCCCCTCCCATTCCTGCAGGGCCAGGCTGCCAGGGAGCCCCACAGTTTGTAAATGTAATCAACCTTGAGGTCTCTGGCACCCACAGGTGCAATTAGCATGCCCATCTGCTAATCCCTGATTAATGATGTTTACAAACACGGGACTCCACTCAAGGAGCTGCTCAGCCCCTCCCTCCCAGGCCAGAAGGCAGGGGTATTCCTAGCACCCCCACCCCCACTCCTTCAGTCCTCCCCAGCCTGTACCCCTTCATCCCCTTCCTAGGCAGTGGGCAGGTCCCTCTTTGGTCCCCTGGCCTGACTGATTGCACACGTCTGGAAAGGAGACAGTACACAGACACTGTGAGGCTCAGTGGTAAGGCTGGGGTCCTGCTCTTCCCAGCTCTGGAACTTTCAGGACACAAGGTGGGCTGGGCGTGCTTCCTTTATTCACACACCAGCTCCAGCTCTGGGGTCACACATAACCTCCACAGTGTGGGCCCACCCCTATTCCCTCCAGGGTTGGGCTCCTGGACCTGTCCCCAGATGGGAACATTTCTACCCCACCTACCTTCCTGCTGAGGACCGCAGTAGGTCCATGTCAGAGGCACAGTGGCCAAAGCATTAAGAAGGCAGACTTCTGAGTCGGACAGTCCTAGGTCCAAATGGCTCTACCTCAGGCCAGTCTCATAACCTGATTGAGCCTCAGTTTCTTCATCTGTAAAATGGAAATAAGAATAGGACCTATCACATAGGTTGTGAGGATTAATGATGTATGAAAAGGACTTAGCATAGTGCCTGGGACACAGTAGGTGCTCAATAAATAGAGGAGTTTTTCTTATTGCAGTGAAGATGATGATAGTGATGATGAAAGGAGGCATCTGAAGCTACAAAGATGCCCAGAGACACCCCTTCTCCCCTCACCTCCCTCTCTGGAGACAAGGGCAGGTCCCAGCTCATTACTGGTGGGGGCTGGATGGAGGTGTCAGATTGGAATCACTCCTGGGTCTGTTCACAGCTTCCCTGTTTCATTAACACCTCCCTGGTGGTCTTCAGCTTGTCCTGCTGGGGGAGGTGCTCCAGAAAGTTCTAACTGCCTCCTCCCCAGCCCAGAGCTCATTCTCCTCACTCCTAGGTTTGTGCTCAGAACCTACACAAGAGGGTTTTATGTGGGGAGAAGTGGCCACTGGTCAGGAGGAAGTCCCTACCTCTCCCCCCTCCCCCTGGGTCCTGGAGGCCTGGGCAGGTGGCATAGCACCTGGGCTGCACCTTGTTTTACCCTTCCCCGTCCACCTCATCCAGAAGCTCTAGTGTCCCCCTCCCCACTGCTTCCCAACCTGGCCACCTCTATTTCTTCAAATCACCATGAACAGCCCAGTTTTGGGCTCCAGCCCTGACCCACCTCTTCCTCGCTGGATGACCTAAGGCATGTCACTTGTCCTCTAGGATTCTCAGTTGCCTCCTCTGTAAACTGGGATACCATACCTAAGGGTAGCACAGCGCCTGCTAAATTGTAAACTCTAAATCAAGGCTGCCGCCGTTGTTATTTTACAAACACAACAACTGCTCTCAGAATTCTTTTTTTAAATCGCAGAACCTTGTTTAGCCAACTGGGGTGGGGGAGCAGGGCCAGAGCCCCGAGGACCCTTTGTGCCTTCAGAGAAGCAGGAAAGGGCATTGAGCTCTGCGGCCCTTAATTGTCTCAGTGTCTTCCTCAGACTGGGAGGCCGAGTGGGGCTGGTCCTTGAATTAGGACCAGGAGATTTATACGACGGGCTCTTCGCAGGCTGCGTCTAAACAAGGTTCTCCTCCACTACACTCCAAGAAGGCTTCTTATGGAAATGCCTTGTCCTTCGCCCTGCAGTGCCCTCTCTGTCACAATATTCTATTTCAGAGGACACCCTTCACCAGCTGCGGTGGGTCAGGGAGGAGGGGCTGGGCCTAGCCGGCCCCTCCCGCCCCAGCTCTCGGCCAGCTGGCTGAACTTGGCCCCTTCTGCTGTCTCCCTCCACCTCTACAGTCCTCTCCCTCTCAGGCTCCCGGCTTTTTTTGCTGAAGTTTGTGGGTATCAGAAGGGATACCCCCTGAAAAGTGGCACCTTCCATGGTTTATCTGCAAGCTCAAAAAAATGTCAATGGGCTGAATAGAAAGAAGAAACTGAGGCAGAAATCAGCAGATGAAGGAGGCAGTCAGACAGTAGGCTTGGTCCCTTCTTGCAAATAGCCTTACTGGCCCCCCTGCCCTTGGCCCCCCAGGCCGCTGCAGACAGGAAAGCCCCATTCCCTTCCTTTAGACTATCAGGGCAGGAGTGAGCTTGACTGGTTTTATATTGCCAGGTCCCAGCACAGGGCCAGGCACATCCTGGGTGTTTAAAAAACGCCGATCGAACAACTCAATGAATGGGTTCTGAGCTTGGAGACTCACTGCCTCACCCTCTGCTGAAGTGAGTTGAGGAGGCAAATCTCTCAGCACATTTCCAGCTGGCACTGACCTTCCAGTTTCCGGGGAGGCAGGACACAAATGATCCCCTAGCCACAGCTGCTCTTGATTCTCTGAAACAAAGGAGCTGATGGAGGGCTGAGGGGATGCTGGGTAGGACCTCAGCTCTCACCCTGCTGAGGCCCATCTGCAGGCCTCACACAGATTCCCCCCCTATAGATGGAGGCACCAGCCATGGGCCAGGCACGGCAAGGGCCTGGCTCTTGTTTAAATCAGAGTCCTGAGACCAACACACATCCTTAAGCGGTGGGTACGGGACCCGGAAGCTGTGTGCTTGGAGCTGGGTGATGATGGCGGTGACAATGATAGTACTGGCATTTATTATGTACCTACCATGTGCTAACAGGTGTATATTTTTAATGCTTATCTTTTGGGGTAGGCACTGTTACTACCTTTGGCTAAGAGATAAGAAACTGAGGCTGAGAGGAGTTGAGTAACTTGCCCAAGGTCATGCTGTGGCAATCAGACGGGTTTGGGAGGGAGGGACAGGGAAGGGAAGGTGGGGAGCTGGGGTTGGAAGGAGGGAACCTCAGATCCAAGCATCAGCTGGGAGGCCTGCTGCTGAGGAGGCCACGCCAGACCCGCACACAGCCACCCTCCCCACGCAGTGCCACCCGCTCTGTCTCCTCATTCCTCTCCTGTACCATCTTGATAAGCTCTCAGTGGGGCATCCCAGTGGAGGGGAGTGGGGACACCTCCACCAGCTCCCCACTCAGCTGTGGGTGGTATGCCCAGGTGGGGAGGTCAGAAGTGACAGCTCAGGGCCACTGTGGGATGCAAGCAAAGGGCCTCGACTCCCAGGGACACCAGACTTGGGTTTCAATTGTGCCTCTGCTCCCACATCTAAAGGCTCAGGCCTTGGTCAAGTATTTTAACCCCCGAGCTTAGTTCCTTCCCTGTAAAATGGTGCCAAAAACCTCTTCCCCAGGGTTGTGCTGGACTTGAGAGAAGGAGCCCTTGGTACGTGGTAGGCCTTCAAGAGTGCTTCCTTGCCTGCCTCCTCCCCTCGTCTCCTTTCTCAGGGGCCTCCCTGTGTCGGCTGCCTCTTTTCCCAGGTCGAGGTCTGGAGCCTCCTCTCCCTTCCTGCTCTGCCTCCGCTTCCTGATTGTCTCTGTCCTGTCTGCCTGCTGTGGCTGGGTCCCTGGGGGCTCCCTGCGACTGCTCCCTTTCGGGGGCTGTGTCACCTCACCCTGTGTGTCCCTCTCTTTGCCTCTCCCCCGGCTCCCAATACCCCAGGGGTCAATTGATGGCAGCTGCTGGTTATAGATTAGGGTGGGCATCCAAGTGTGGCTGCTGGAGGCCAATATTGATGGATAGAATTGGTGCCCAGACTAGATGGAATGGCAGTTGGTGCACCTGGGGCTGCTGGGGAAGTGAGGTTCCCTCCTTCCCTGCCAGGACCTGAGAGTGGGAGTCCTTAATGCTGCAGGTCCTGCTAGGGATGGGAGTGGGGGGGGGGATGTGGGGGCCAGAGGGCCTCTGAGGACAGAAGGCCAAGGCTTCGCGCATGTTGTCGTTTAACAAGGATTTATTGGGCACCTACTACATGCCAGCTGGGGATACAGCAGTGGACTAGTCAGCAGGGATCAATGATTTAGTGCTACAGCAACCCTGTGAGTTAGATTCTGTTATTACCCTGTTGTAGAGCTGGGAAGACTGAGGCTTGGAACATTTGGCAACTTGCTCCAAGTCAGGTAGCTCAGAAAGGGTAGAGCTGGGCCTCAAATCCAAACCCGGATAACTCCAAAATGATTGCTTTTCCCTTCTTTCTTGGCTACCATCGTAACCATTTTTAAGTGTACAGTTCAGTAGTTAAGTATATTCCCATTGTAGTCTGCAGACGTTTTTCATCTTACAAAACTGAAACTCTATACCTATTAAACAAGTCTCCATTCCTCTCCCCTAGCCCCTGACAACCACCATTCTATTTTCTGTTTCTATGAATGTGGCAACTTTAGATACTCCTATAAGTGGAATCATATAGTGTTTGTCTTTTTATGACTGGCTTATTTCTCTTTGCATAATGTTTTCAAGGTTCATCCATCTTGTAGCATGTGACAAGATTTCCTTTTTAAGGCTGAATAACATTCCATTGTATGTATATATCTCATTTTGTTTATCCATTCATTGGTTGTTGGACACTTGGGTTGCTTCCACCTTGTGGCTACTACTGCAGTGAACATGGGTGTGCAAATATCTCTGAGATCCTGTTTTCAGTTCTTTTGGATATATACCTAGAAGTGTGATTGCTGGGTCATAAGGTACTTCTATTTTTGATTTTTTGAGGATCCTCCCTACAGTTTGCCATGGTGGCTGCACCATTTTACAGTCCCACCAGCAGTGTACAGGGGTTCTCATTTCTCCACATTCTCACCAACGTTTGTTGTTTTCTGTTGTTTTAATCTTTATTAAATTTATTGGGGTGACTTTGGTTAGTACAATTATATGGGTTTCAAGTATACAATTCTATAATACATCATCTATATATTGCATTGTGTGCTCACCATCCAGAGTCAGTTCTCCTTCCATCACCATATATTTGACCCCCCTTACCTCTGGTAACCACTAAACTATTGTCTATGGCTATGGGTTTTTGTTTGTTTGTCTTGTTCCTTTGTTGTTTTCAGTTTTACAACCCCACATATGAGTGAAGTCATACGGTTCTCGACTTCTGCCTGACTTATTTTGCTTAGCATGATAATCTCAAGATCCATCCATGTTGTTGCAAATGGCAGTATTTCATCTTTTCTTATGGCCTAGTAATATTCCATTGTGTATATGTATCACATCTTCTTTATCCAATTATCTATCGAAGGACACTTTGGTTGTTTCCATGTCTTGGCCACCGTAAATAATGCTGCAATGAACATAAGGGTACATATATCTTTACAGATAAATGTTTTCAGGTTTTTTGAGTAGATACCCAGGAGAGGGATTGCTGGGTCATATGGTAAATTAAGAATAGAATTACTGTTTTCTGTTTTTTTGATAATGAGTTGTTATCTCCTTGTAGTTTTGACATGCATTTCCCTAGTGATTTGGTGATGTTGAACATCTTTTCATATGCTTGTTGGCCATTGCATATCACCCTTGGAGAAATGTTTCTCAAGTCCTTTGCCCAATTTTTATCAGGTTATTTGTTGTTTGTTGTTGTTGAGTTGTAATTCTTTATAGATTCTGGATAGTATCCCCATATCAGATAATGATTTGCAAATATTTTCTCCTATTCTGTAGGTTGCCTTTTCAAACTCTGTTGATTGTGTCCTCTGATGCACAGAAGTTTTAAATTTTTATGTAGTTTCATTTATCTGTTTTTTCTTTTGTTGCCTGTGCTTTTGTGGTCGTATCTGAGAAATCATTGCCAAGTCCATCCAAAATGGTTGCTTTTAACCACTGCTCTCTGTTATCAACAATTCTGCTGACATCTTTGGATGGGTGGGAAGGAATGAGGTAGGACAGTTTGCAACAGTTGAGGGAATGAGGAAGTGTTTAGGCAGGGAGTGGAAGCCCCTTGGGTGGTGGTGGTGGTGGTGGGATGGCGTGGGCAGTGGCCATGGCATTCAAATTACAGAGGGGCTTTCATGGGGCAGAGTAGTGGCCCAGGGGGCAGGATTGGGACCAGTGGGAGGCTCAGGATGCCAGATAGCAGCTCATTCTAGGTTGAATGGGGTACTTTGGAGGTAGTGAGCTCCCTGTCACTGGAGGAGTATAAGCACTCACATGATCATGCAGGTAGGGTGTTGCATAGGGCTTCAGGCAGAGGATATTAAGGTTGGGTTTATGGCACCTGGTCCCTTCTATGATTCAGTTAGGAGGGAGGGAGCTCAAAGCTGCAGACAGTGGGGTGGGTGGGCAGGATTGCAGCTGACAAGTGTCCCCTGCTCTGTGCCTGGGGAAGCTTGGGACTTGGGGTGGAACCATGGAGGAGATTCTCTGGGTTCCTGTCATCATGGATCCTGGACCCAAGTTCTGACCCTGGAGCCCTGGGCTGGGAGAGGGGGAAGAGAGATGAAGGTGTGGCCCCTTCGTTGCTTGTGAGGTGCTGCGTTCGAGCAGAAAGGAGGAAACACAGACTTAGAGCCTGGAAGACCTTGGTTCAGGTGCTGCCTCAGGCACTCACTGGCTGGGTGGCTTTGGGCAGTTTCTTTAACTTCTCTGATCCTCATTTTCCTCATCTGAGCAAGTGGCCTTCTCATCTCTTGCAGGATTTTCTGTAGAATGACAATAGCAGGTGCCTAGAGCCTGGCAGGTGCTCAGTAAACTGCACTGATCAGAGTTAACCCACTGATAACCTGCCTCTCATCACCCTCCAAAGTCAATCACCCGAGTGGGCTGCATACCCCCCACCTGCTGGTGACCACTTCCCACTGTTCTTGAACCCACCCAGCCTCTCTGACCCGGGTGGACCTCAGCCTCTCATTCCTTCTGAGGACCGGGAATTCAGACTCCTGGATCCAGAACCCAGCTCAGCTGTGGCAGACACCCAAGCTGGCCCAGGGACCCCACTTTGGGCCTTGTGGGTGGGGCTGAATGGCATCCTGATACCCTGTCTGTCTGTTGGTCCTCTGTCTCTGCCTGTCCCTACTGGCCTTGGAGTTTCCTCACTCTTGGTTGCCCAGTTCCTCCCAGCCTTGCAACTTGTGTCCCGTCTCAACTCCTCTCACACTGCACCCAGAGACCCCCCTATGTAATCCCCAGCCCAGCTCATCGTGGAGAAAAATCAAATCTCATTAAAGGCCATCGATTTTCCTCCAAATTTGCTGTGAGTATGCTTTGAGTCTCCTTGATATTACTGCCTGTTCCCACGTGCAGCCCCTCAGCCACCAGCATATCTTTGCCAGGGAAATACAGAGGTGCTAGGTTGGCAGGCAGTGTAGATGGCGAGAGGGCTGGGGGAGCTGTCTGCCGGAGCCCCCAGCTCACCCTGGCCCTTCAGTGTGACAAGAGTCTGGGTATGCCACTGGTTTCTGGGGGGCAAGCATTTCCCTGTCCCCATCTCCTACAGGACTTGGGCAGAGGGGTGTGTGTTGCTGTGTGTGTATGTCTGTCTTGGTGTGTCAGTGCCTGATTGTGTGTGTCTGTATGTCATGGGTGTCAGTGGTGTGTCTGTGCATCTGTGCCTATTTCTCTCTGTATATGTGTGTATATCTAAGTGTATGCGTGCGCGTGTGTGTATTTGCAAGAATGCAGTGCGGGCTGGGGGGCTTGGCTTGCAGTTGAACTCTGGAAGGGGCTTGATTAGGGATAAACCCAAGATTCAGTTGTCTTCCCAAGGGCCAAGGGCTAGGTGGGGCCCCTGAGGGGTACAGGCTTCTCTGCCTTCTCCCATCTACCTCTGCTGCCCCTTTGTCGTCTTGAAAGTGGCCACCTTGCTGACTTTTGTTGGGGTGTAAGATTTGGGGTTTGGGGGCTGGTGGAAAAGATTTGCAACCTGATGTTGGGGTGGGGGGGGGCATGAACTCCTTGCCCATCTCCAGTCTGAGCTAAGCCCCAGATGGCTGTGTTTGGAGTTGACATGTGAGCCTGGAGAGAGTGGGTTAGGAGAGTAGATTGGGTGGTAAGGGTGCCAGGGAGGGGGTGTGGCATGGAGGGCATTCCTGCCTGCCTGGGCCACGTTCCTAGCGTAATGTCAAACAGCAAGGTCTGCCTTAGTGGGGAAAAAAGTCACAAACGGGGCCTTTTGGCTTTCGTGAGGTGAAGTGGCTGTAGGCCAGGCCACTTGCCTGGAGCCCACCTGCCAGGACTGGAGGTCAGCCGCGGTTCTGTGGACTGGCTTTCTAAGCCCTGGGACACTGCTGACAGGCCCCAGGGAGCAGCCTTGATGGGGCCTCCTACAAATTCAGGGGTGGGATGGTCTCTGGGTGTGTGGCCTCAGTGAAGCCTCACCTGCTACCTCTGCCCCAGCCCTGCACAGGCGTGTCATGTAAGCTCATGGATGTGCACGTGTGTTCTCCCCACAGCTTCTGCCGGGGAGCTGGGAGCAGCTCTCTGGGTTCCGGGGACAGGCCAGATTTATGGCACTGGGAGAAATATTTAGGCCTGAGACAGTTTGGTTGTGTTAATTATGGAAATCTAAAGATAATCTATATTTAATGCTGAATTTTGTCAAATTCGCTAAAGAATTAGGAGAGCGTGTGCAAACAGTGACACTTCAATGAAGAACAAGGTGCAATTAAACTCTGAAATTTACAGTGGAATAATTGGAGAGCATGACAAATATAGTTATCAGTGGCAACTAATTAGGGGTCTGCTCGAGGTTTCTGGGCTTGATTAATCTCGCCTGGATGCTAATAAGTTATGCTGGGCAGCTGATACCATTTGTCCCCTCCTTTCCACCCTCCTGTAGAGCACTTGGGGGGTTGAGGGGGTGGTGAGGATGGTCTGAAGGGGGAGGATGGGGGTACCACAGCTCCTATGCTGAGACCCACCTCCCCTCTGCCCCCACACTCCAACTAAGGATGGCGTGAACACTTTGAGTTGCCCCTGCTCAGGCATCCTGGGGTCTCCCTGGTTGGTAAGTTCTTGGTGTCTCACTTGAGGCTTGTTGGGATTGGGGGAGGGAAGATTGGAGGCTGAGTTTTAGGGTCTCGCTGAGTCTCAGTGGGTCAGATTTGTTCCCTGGCTGTTGACGTAGCTCAGCCTGATCCCCACCTCCAGGCCTTGTGGGAAGGAACTCTGACAGCCGCTGCTCTGATCCAAGGCAGATCCCATGCACACCCTTCCTTGGCCAGACGCCCCCCTGCTCCTTCCCTCTCAGGCCTCTGCTAATCTTCCTTGCTGCTGACTGTGGCCAAGCCTTAGCTCCTTGATTAAAGTTTAGGCCTGAGCGGGTGCTATTACCTGGCTGGAGTGTGGCCGGCACCCTGGGTGTGGTTGCCAGGCCCTGTGATGGCTCTGTGAAACTAGAACCATCTGCTTCCTCTCTCTATCTCCTGTCCCAGGAGCTTTCCTCAGACCTTGTGACCCTGCAAGAGACCACCGTGGGAAGGGTCTCTGTGACTAGCCAAGAGGAGGGAGTGACCCTTCAAGAACTCGCCCCTCCACCGCCCACCCTTTCCTCAGAAGTTCTCCTGACTGCCGGGTCCCCCACCTGGAGTCCCCTATGGCAGTGGGACATGGACCCCATCCCGAGCAGCCTTTGCGTAATGTCATCTGGCACAGGAGACTCATCAGCACCTTCCGATGAGGTGGGTGAATCTAAAATGGGAAGTTAGATGAACAGCTTTTTTTGTGAATGTCTTAGATACACCAGAACTCTTAAAACACGAGCATGTGGGTGGGTGTGTCACAGGAGGCTGGGACCCTGGTGTGGCTGGTTGAGAGGACTGCTGGAAGGGGATGCAGGAGGGGGACAAGGGCCTCCGAATGCCTCCCATGGTGTCTGAGCCAGAGTGGTCTTCCTCCTGGGAGAAGGGGGCGTTACTCCCTTGAGGCCTCAGTTTCTCTTCCTGCTTGTGGCCTGAGGAGCTTTGGGGTCAGACACACCTGGGCTGTGTCCCAGCCCTGAGTGTCCGGGGCTGTTCTTAACCAAGACTTGACTTGTGGAACAAGTCTTCTTGTGGAACTGGGATAATTACTTCAGGGCACTTATCCCCGAGGTCACCAGGACCTCAGCAAAGGGCTGGGAGCTGAGCAGGCCCTCAGTAAATGGGGCTCCCTCTTCCCCTCCTTTGCAGTCACCCCCACCCGCACCCTTTCAGGGCACTTGCATACCTTTCTAATCAATGCTAGGGCCCTGACTAAAGGGGGTTGGGGTGGGAACCAGAGCCCAGAGCTTCACCCTCCCTGCCACCTGCCTCAAACAGGGACCCACACAGCTCGAGGCCTGTTGTGCAGGTAAAAATGGGCTTGTGAGGTCTCCAGCCAGGCCTTGGGGTGTTGCTATTATTAACGAGTAACAGTGTGCCCAGAGAGGGTGGCTCCAGTGGCTTTCTTACCTCCCTGCTCTCTACAAACTATATGCCTAAAATGCAAATCAGATCCTATCCTGCTCAGGAACCTTCAGTGGCTCTCTGTTGCCTCCAGGATAAAGTGCACACTTCTTAGCCTTACAGTCAAAGCTATCTACAGTTTGCCCTAGTCTGGTTCCCACTTTCTCTTGGGCCCCTTGAAGTTCGTTTGCTCCACACCGCTCCAAACTCCCTCAGCACCTGACAGTCTAAAGGCTTTTAATGAGGCACTTTCCACTGTTGGAAATGCCTTCTCTCCTGCTCCCATCCCCATGTCCACCTTCCCGGAGACCCACTTTAAGTCTCACCACCTCCAAAGCCTCCCGCCATGCTCGTAGTTGCATCTGTCATCCTTCCTCCACCCCCATCTGAATTCCTTTCTATTGCATAGTTGTCCCTTGTGGCTGTGTCAAACTCCCCCACCCAGAGGGTGATAGATACTGTGGGCACAAGCGAAATGGATCCCCCCAGCTTTGGCTGCACCCCTCCTTGGCCCTTCCTCTGCTGTGCTGTCTTCTGGACTTTGAGGTTGGAGGATTTGGGGTAAGGGGGTGATTTGTTCCCTTTTCTGCAGAGCTAATAGACTTTGAGATTTAGGTGAAAACTACAGAGCTCGCTTCTTATGTTTATACACTGCAGCAAGTTGACCCGTCACCATTGGCATCCTGGGTCCCCAGAGCGAGGCTTACTCAGCCCATTTTACAGCTGGAGAAACATGTCTAGGTCATTGCTTAGTCTTGCAGAGACTGGCAAGGCACTGGTGCAGAATGCATTGGATAAGCTGAGGCTTGGAGCAAATTTGCTGAGTGAGGGTGACGAGGCCTGGGAGGGGGGAAGTTGGAACTCAAACCCAGGCCTCTCTGTCTTCTAGGTTAGCAGGTTTTCCTCCACACCAGTTTTTCTGATGAATCAAGACTCTGGTCTTGTCCCTCCCTGTCATTGTCATAGCCCTGGCTCTGAGGTGACTGCAAATGGTGCCTGAGGCTTCACACTCCAGCCCCCAAATCCTCAAGTGCTGTGTGTCTGTGAGCAGATTACTAGCCCCTCTGAGCCACAGCTTTCTGTAAAATGGTCAGCAGATGCTTGGTCCCTTCTTCGCAGGGTTATTATGGGATAAAATGAAATGAGGGATGCAGAGACCCCTCTCCCCTAGGATGGACCCCCTGCGAACTTGGGCTGGGGTGTTCCCCCCAGGGACTCTTGGTCTGTCACTTGGAGCTGGGAGGGGGAACACAAACACCCTTAGGTCTCCTTTTTCTGGGGGAAGAAGAGAGATCTGGGGGTCTCCTTTCTCAGGAGCTTCCAGCCCTTGCTGCTGCTGGAAGTGATCAGGTTCCGTCGCCATGGCAACGCGGGCAGGCTGCCTGCAGGGCCTTCCATACCAGTGCCTTGACCTCACTTAGGATGATTACCTTTCGGCAAATAAAATAATTGCATTAATAAAGAGGCTGTTCTCCCCCTCATCCCCCACCCCGCTTTGGCCTGTTCCCCATCCCCACCCCGGAAGAAAGACAGGTTACCCCTCCGCCCCGAATTACCCCTGGCCCCTGGATGCCTTACTCTTAAATAAGTTGTTGACTTAGACCCTGATTGGGTTTTAATTTTTGCCAATTTTAACCATCACCCACCCTCCCTGTCTTGCCTTCTGCCTCCCTACCCCAATATCTGTTGAGTTGTACCATTTTGATCATAGTGATCTTCCTGTCTTTCTTCGACATAGCTTTGAATGCCCATTGGGCCTCTTGAGCTATCGTAATAATAAATTCTATTTATTGAGGGCCTGCTGTGTTATGCCCTTTACAAGTGTCTTAACAATGTCCTATCTTTAGTCCCTGTAACAGCTGTGCAAGTCAGAAGCTTCAATACGTTACAGAGGAGGAGACTGAGGCAATAAGAGAGAAGATGTTTGTTTTGACAGGGCTAGCAACGTGGGGTGGTCCCACCTCTGGCCTGGAGAATGGGCTCTCCTAACAGGGCGTGGCCATTTGGCCTGGGATATTTAGTTCAGCTGCTGGATGATATATACTTGCCACTGGCTCGGCACTGGGCTGGGCTTGCAGAGGGGAGGAGGGCCTCCAGGTTGGGAGGAAGAGATGGACATAGCCATAGAAAATGGACATGCAAGATGCAGTGTGACCAGTGCTCTGAGACCAAGAAAACGATGGAGACCCAGCTCAAGGTGCTGTGGAAGCAGACGCTACCATAGAGACCTTGAGGGGGAGGTGCACGAGGTTGGCAGTTATGGAGCCTCTGGTAAGTGGCTCCTTGCTGAGTGTCTCACATGATACACATTACAACCGCATTTTACAGATGAGAAAAGTAAGGCTCAGAAAGCATAGGTGAATCTTTCAAGGCCACACAGCTGGTACGGAGCAAGGATTCAAAGCCTGATTTGCCTGGCCTCTCCGCCCAGGTTCAGGGCTCGTTTTATATACTTTATCAGGCTGCCTGCCAGGTCAAGTATAGAGAGAGGAACAGAGACCGGGAGGGAGAAAACCATGAAATGAGTTCAGGCTGTGTACATGTGGTGGGGCTTCTCGGATGTCTAACAATGCCTTAGCCACATTTCATTATTTGAGGCTCTTGCTAAAAAACTGACTTGCCAAAGAGGGTTTGCCAAAATTGTGGCTAATTGGGAAGTTGACTTTTTACCAATGAACACAAGATAATCCAATGTGATTAGGCTATTTGAAAGCTCATTTAAAGCCTTCCAAATAATCATTAAGTCAGGGTTCTGCAGGCAGTACTGTCCTGTGATAGGTCAAAGCTTTCAAATCGTGAGGGACAGTCCTCACTGGGTCTGAGGTCTCTCTGTGACTTGAGGAATAGTGTCATCTGGACATACCGTCAGCAGTCTGGGTTTGAGGCCTTTGCAAATATGAGTCCCAGGTTACAGACCCTAGCTCATGTTTACCCCCTGCCCCCATGAGAGGCCCTGCCCCACACAAAGTGACGACATGGTAGGACCAGCCAGGGGCTGGTGTGCCTGCCAGGTACACTAGGTGGCGCTCTGATATTGCTCAATCCTTTGAGCATCTGGCTGTGTAGTGGCCAGGGTTGGGTGGGAGTGACGTTGAGGGGAAGCCTGTCTCACTGGACATGACACCTGGGGCTAGGGTTAGGAGAGGGGGCACCGGAGATGTCAGAAGTCAGGCTGGGGGTCAGGAGCTCTGTTCCACCCACTCATGGCTCCTGCTCATGGGCTCCAAGCCGTGGGGGCTGAACAGTAGCAGTTGGAGGGACAGAGACCAGAGGTGCTGTGTCGGGGTACAGGTGAGGAGGTGAGGGCAGAACTGCCTAGTAGTGTGGGGGTGACCCTGAGCTGGGTGGGTGACCCTGAGCCAGTGAAGCCATGTCCTCTGGTTGACCATTAAAGCCCAGGGTTTTTAACCCAGGGCCCACCTGGAGGTGGGGCTTGCCCACTTACCTGCCCTTGGGCCCCTGGGCAGGTGAGAGGCTGGGGAGGGGGAGGTATGTGTAATGCCTCCAGCTATTATTAAAGGAAGTCTTGGGAGCTGTCTATGCAGGAACAGCTTTGCTCTAAGGGCAAGATGGTTGGCTGGAGACAGGACCCGAAAGCCTTGGATTCTTGTCCCTGTTTCGTTGTATCCTAGCCATGTGACTATGGGCAAGTCACACAGACCTCTGCTTCGTTCTCTGTGAAATGGGGATAATTCTGAGAGTTGTTTGGGAGCTTAAATGAGATCATGCATACAGAGACACTCAGTACGCTGACCTGATGCATCTGTCTTGTCAGCTTGCAGAAGTGGCATCTTGTGTCCCTTCCCTGCCTGCAGGCCCAGTAAATTCTGTGTTGTTGACTGATTCATGCCTGTGGATGGAGGAAGCTAGAGCTGGAAGTATTCCCAAAGGGCCTTCGAAACCTCACCTGATGGGGGATCATTCCCGAGAGAGCCCGGCCCTCATATTTCAGCATTTTCCCTGTTTAGAAAAGTACACCTTGGATCTGGGCCTGACCACACCACACACCTGTCCTGTGTCTCACCCCCTTTGGGCCCCTTTCTGCATGTCTGGGGCTCTGTGGGATCTAGAGAGAAAGGGGAACCCCAGCATCTCCTTGGGGTGGAAGGAATTAGAGGGGCAGACCTACCCAGGGCCTCTTTTACAGTAGTCTGCTTGCCTTACATCTGATACAGGTAGGGAAACTGAGGCAAGGGGGAACTGTTGGTACAAACTACACATCCCTGAGTACTGGTAGGTGTAGGGAGTGAGGTGGCGAATTGACTTGCCAGCCTCCTTGGGGGACCTGGGGATCTGTTACCCTGAACTCCCAGGAGAGAGCTGTCAAATGGTTGGCTGGAGACGTACAAGGAGCTAGGAGAGAGAAGGGCAGACATGGCCTGGGAGGAGCAAGTCAAAGGAAAGGGCAGTGGGGGCAGACTTATTCATTCAACAAACATTCTGCAAATGTTTACTGAGTACCTTATGTGGGCCAGGTACTGGTAGGTGCTTGGAATTCAGGGGACCCAGACAAGTAAGGTCCCCACCTGGGCGAAGGTCCGTGGAGTCAGGCTGCTTGGGGCTTGACTCCAAGTGACTTCCCCAAGTCACCTAACATCTCTAAGTCCCTGTTTCCTCATCTGTAAAATGGGATAATAATCAACGTCTCCTCATGGGACTGTTGTGAATGTTAGATGCATGGAAAGTGCTTAGCACCTGGCCTGGCACTGAATCGATGTGAAGTACTGTGGGTTTTATCAGGGTTATTATGTTCACTAGCTCTGGAGAGTGTGACCTTGAGTAAATTGCTCGTCTTCCTTGAACCTCAGGTTACTCACCTAAGAAATGGGTTTAGAACATCTGTCCTGCCCACCTCACAGGACCCAATTAATATGATGCATGGGGAAGGGTCAATTTAAGTTGTATGTGTGTGTATCAAAGACCCCAGCATTGGCGCTCCATCTATGCTACAGGTGGCCTGAGCTCAGGTAAGCTGTCAGGTGCGTGTGTGGTGCCTGGTAGTTCATGTCAGGACATCTATTCTTGGGGCCTCGGGACTGGCACGGAGGCTCTGGCGGAGGTGTGGAATTGAGGGCCGGGCTGAGAATTGCAGCATTTCCAAAGGCCTGGGGGGAGTCAAGAAATAAACCTCAGAAATTGAGTTGGAATTAAGTTTTCTCCACACCCCAACTCTGGGCTGGGTGCTGGGCAGAGCCTCTCCCCTCTATGACCATCCTCTTCCCCGTGAACCTCCCCCTCCCCCACCAACTTCTCCCCCCAGGCCTAATTCTTGCTGCCAAACTACAGAACAGCCTAGGGAAAAATAATACAGTGAGGTTCTACCCCAGAAGATGTCTGTACCTCCCTAGGGCATAGGCATCACATTGGCTCCTGTGCTGATGAGAAGGTGCCTGGTTGCCTCCATTACTGCTCATTTGTGCCTGGGGCTCCCCAACCCCTATCCGCCCCACCTGCCCAACCAGCTGGCTGGGTGGTGGAGCCAGACAGGGTTCATTTTGGACAGAGGCTGAAAAAGCAAAGAACTGGGAGAGGAGTCTGCCATCTGGGAGAATTAGGATTGGAGGCAGCTCCCTCTCCCCCAGGATGAGAGCGGTAGAAGGCAGTGTGACAGTGGGAAGAGCACGGGTGTGGGGGTCAGCCAACCTCGGTTCCGATCCGCTACTAGCTGTGGGTGTCCCGGGCAAGACGGGATGGTAATAGGACCTACTCTGTAGAGTGGATATGCAACTTTCATGGGGTAACCTGTGTGAGGTGCCTCAGACTACGCATCCAAGTGTCAGAATAGGGTCAGTTAACTGGGATTTGGGCAATGTTGTGGACTCTTTTCCTCCTGCCTCAACTGCTCAGCTCATTGATTGATTGATTGATTGATTAGGTGAACAGTATCGTGGGAATGAGCAAGATGCCATTCAGTTGGGGATAGGGTGTGAGCAGAAAATCCCAGAGTCTATTTCCTTTCCAGAGAACAGAGAAGAAAAAGAGCTTTTCTGGCTGGGGGGTTCGAGGAAGGCCTCATAAAAGAGGGAGCGATATTAAACTAGGTTTCTCAGATGGCTCTGACTGACTGACAGATGGGGAAGCGAAAGGGGTACCTGGTGGAAGGAATGGCATGGGCACAGGCCTGGAGGTGGGAAGGCTGGGCACGCGTCCACGAAAATGCAAATAGGCTGCTTTCCTAGCGCAAAGGGCAAGTGAGAGAAAACTGAAAGGAAGTTGTCCCCGATTCACACTTTTGTGTGAATAATCGTGGGAAGAGAGGAGGAGGCCGAATGATTTGCCTACTTACTAAAATGTTCTTTCGAATCCCTGGACTCGCTCTGCTCCCTCAGGGTGGCCCACGTCCCTTGTCCGTCCCCTCAGAATGACAGGCTTAGGAAACGACAGTGAAGGAAGATGTTCCCCGAAGAACATCCCTTTCCTTTCTTCATCCTCCTCCCCGTCAGCTTTGCATTGTGTCCTTAACCCCATTCCCACTCCTCAGAGGAAGGCGCTGCAGGAGGAAAACGGGTGGGGGACAGGTGGTCCCCACACTGTCCTCAGGTAATAAGGATATCCGGGTATCCAGGGCCATGGTTCGCCCTTGAGTCCCCAGGGCAGATAAGCGTGGGGGAGGATCCCGTTCTCTGCCAGAAATACTCAAGTCAAATGACGTACATTAAACTGGGCTTGCAGCCTCTTCATTCTCCGTGGATACCAAAGGAAGGGGATGGAGTCTGGGCAGCAGAGATGGGGGAAGGAGGAGGTGGCCAGCCGGCTGAGCTGCTGATTTTATCTTCTTGTCCCTGGAGCAGGCTGGCAGGGCCTGTCCCTAACCGACAGCAAGCAGAAGGCAAGAGCATGGGTGACGTGGGGAGAAAATGTGGACCCTTGTTCCTCTCTGCTCCGGCTCTGCCTGCTTCTCTCTCCCCCTCTGTCTTGACAAGAAAAATCCCAGGTGACGTTTTGGACTCTTCTGTGCTTCCCGTGAGCTGCACGGTGTGGGGCTGGTTTTCATTCCTTCTCATTTTAGACTGAGCTTGGGATTTCTCATGCCCAGTTACTGAGTGTGGCTTTGGTCCTCCGTGGGGGACCAGCAATGGAGGGAGAGCCCACATTTCTCTGTCCTTTCATTCTTCCAGAGCCTAGCTGGTCCTCGAGGGGCCACCAGTCCTCCAAGCCCCAGAGCCCCTCCTCCCAAAGCCTGTCCAGTATTTTTTCTTAAACGCACTTACTCCAAAAAAAGACCTAACGAACTTTAATTTCTAAACATTCACATTCCGATTAATTCTTTTCGGATTTTACTGCCTTCAGGGGCGTTTTTGTCACTGACTCCCTGAAGGGTCCTAAGCACTGTGACCTGGTTCAGCCCTCCCACGACACTGGGGTTTCCTTTTACAAATGGAATGGCCGAGGCACGTGAAGAGCATTCCCTACTAAGTCCACATTTGAACCCTGCGCTGGTTCAGAGAAATCCTGCCGGGTTTCTTCCCTGCGCTGGTGCAGGGCTCTTTCCCCAGGACAGCATGCCCCCCCCCTTTCTTTGGGTTCTGGCTCTCACCTAACATCCATTCACACAGACATTTTCAGGGTGGCAGAACCCAGTCTTGTGATTTTAATGGCCACATGGTGTCCCGTCACGTTGATGGATTGTCACTTTGTTTGGTCACTCCCTCATTGTTGGGTATCTAATTTCTTACTATAATAAATGCAACTGCTGTATTTTATTCAAATTACTTCCATTGTCTTCCTCATCCGCAGTGTGTTCCACGAGTAGGTTCAGGAGTGGCAGCCAGGGCTCTGCCTCTCAGCCGGGGGCAGGTGGGGTCAGGGCTTGGTGTCACGATCAATGCAGAGATGGGTGGCCATCACCTTTGGGGGCAGACCTGGGTTCACCTCTACCCAGAAGAGATTACAATGAGGTTTGGAAGCTGGCATATCAGTGCAGTGTAAATTCTGTGTGTGCACACGCGTGGCCCAGCCTGGCCCACTTCACCAATGCACAACACGGCTCATCTCAGCATTACTAGAGCCACCACCACATCAAAACCAAGGGCTGGGCCGGCCGAGTGGCGCGATGGTTAAGAACTGGGTTAGGACGCCAGAGGGCCCCGGTTCAGATCCCACATATGAGGGCCAGTGACACTGCCCTCTACAGCTAAGTTGCTGAACAACAGCTCGACCTGGAGCTGGGCTGCCCTGAGTCGCCGGCGACGGTGTAGGCTGTAATCCCTGTGGCAGTGGATTGCCATGGGCTACCGTATGTAGCCAGCAGCCAGCGTGAGCGGCCATCCAGAAGCCGGCAACTGATCTGCCTCTCCCGGGAAGAGCGCAATGATGGTGCCAACTTGGGCCAGTGAAGCAACGTCCTCCACAACTAGACTGAAGAACAAAACGACAGCAACTTATCTGTTTCCCTTCCCCAATTCCACAGTGCTGTTCCCATCCCCCCAATTCCTCAATTAAAAAAAAAATTTAGGGCCGGCCGAGTGGCGTGATGGTTAAGAACTGGCTTGGGATGCCAGAGGGCCCCGGTTCAGATCCCACATATGAGGGCCAGTGACACTGCCCTCTACAGCTAAGATGCTGAACAACAGCTCAACCTGGAGCTGGGCTGCCATGAGTCGCCGACTACGGCATAGGCTGCAGTCCCTGTGGCAGTGGGTAGCCATGGGCTACCATATGTAGCCAGCAGCCAGCGTGAGCGGCCAGCAGCCGCAGTGAGCAGCTGTCCAGAAGCCGGCAACTGATCTGCCTCTCCCGGGAAGAGCGCAATGATGGTGCCAACTTGGGCCAGTGAAGCAACGTCCTCCACAACTAGACTGAAGAACAAAAAAAGAAAGCAACTTGTCTGTTCCCCTTCCCCCAATTCCCCAGCACTGTTCCCATCCCCCAATTGCCCAATAAAAATCTTAAAAAAAAAAATTTAAAAAAAAAGAAGGGAGTATCCCTAACTAATATATATTTTTTAAAAAACCAAAAAACAAAACAAAACAAAAACCAAGGGCTGATGTGACCCAGAGTATAAATTTGCCTCAAACATTGGCTGGCAAACTTAACATTAAGCCATGTGGCCAACGTTATCAAGAGCTGGCTTAGCACAGAACTGTTAATACATTTCCCAAAACAGGTAGCGAGATTTGGAGACTGAACATGGTTAAATGGCATAACCATAAAGTCCAGTCTTTAGCCATAATATGTCTGTTTAGGGTAAAGCATACATTTTATGAACAAAGTGGGTAATTTGAGAAAAGGGATCAAGCACAGGAAGAGTCCCTTATTTCAGTTCCATTGGAAGGGCAGGGCAGGTGGTTCAGGTGGTGAATTCAGTTGGGAAGTTAGATGGCCCTCTGGGGGCCCTCTTGTGAGCTGGCAAAGGATGGAAGCAGAGGGCACTGGTCTCAGTGGAGTGACGAAGAAGGGAGGGATCTTCCCAATCCAGGAGGAGGTGGAGGCCCAGAGCAGGAAGGGACGCGCCTGGGGTCAGGACTGGATTCCTGTGGAGCTCCGAGCATCTGAGCCAAGCTGCCTCCTGGTTTTGCAAAGCATGGATATTAATAAGGGTGATTAGTAATCATGACGTGTGAATAATAAGGGGATGGTTAATTGTCCTGGTTATGATGAACAGCAGTCACTGGGAAAGGGTGGGGGAGTTGGGACCCCCACAACACACACACACACACACACACACACACACACTCACACTCACACACACACTCGTGAACTGCTCTTGGCTGCTGCTTATGAGACTACAGAGCTAGCAAGCTAGAGGGGTATTGATAGTTTTAAAAACGGAATCTAATAAGGCGGAATTTTTAAATTAATTTATGATTTCCTTTCATATAATTATAAAAGGACATGTGTCCCCAGTAGAAAATTTGGAAAAATACAGAAATTTAGAGAAGGAAGTAAAAACCACCATAAATATTTTGGTGTATATCCTTCTGGTCTTCTATGTGTATACAAATATAGCCATAAATTATATTTAAAATACAACATAATTAGGATTATATTCTGCATTGAATTTGGTAACTTGCTTCTTTTTAACTTACAAATACTTCATGTACACTTCTCCAAGCCATTAAAGAGGCTCCGATTTTTTAATGAGGGGAACAATATTTTAGACAAGGAGGAGCTCACTAGAAAAGGAGTCCATCCTTTCCAGCCTCCTCTTTGGAGAGGTTGGGGGTCTTCAGGACTATAGGAGGGTGATGTTGGGATGGGGCAGGGTGGCTCAGTGGGCCCCTGAGGATCAGGAGGTGCAGCAAGGGAAGGGGGCAGGGCTGCTTCAGAGCCTGAGCTTTCATGGAGGAAAGTATTTTCTGAAAACATGTTTGTTTGTTTCACACTCAGTGGAGATTAGACGACAGCCAGATCCTTCCTTGGGCACAACTAGAGCCCAATGCCAGTGTTAGTACGTGGTCCTGGAGACATTTTGAACTCTTCTGAGCCTCAGTTTTCTCATCTGCATGTAGAGGAAACATCCCTTCCGTTTGCTCACCTCCTGGAGGCCAATCACCAAGGGCTGAGACACAAGCCCACTTAGGAAGTTGTAGACTATTGCCTCTGGGGCTCCCATCATGTGGAAAGAGCAAACCGCCAGGTTACGGAGAGGGAACCACCTGTGTGACCTGGGGGAAGTCCATCCTCTCTTTGGGACTGACTTTCCTCATGTGGAAATTGTTCAGTTCACTCGGCAGAGTCTGGTATCCTTAGAGCTTCTGGTTTTGAACTCCAGCTCCCTCTGATAGGCTGAATCCTGCTGTAGGCCTTCTGGCCATTTGGCCAGTGACAGGGTGAGGGAGGGTCAATAACGCCACTGCCTTGGAGGCCCTGTGGTTGGGAAGAAGGTTACAGTTGGAGCCACAAATCCTCTGCGCCTTGGTTAGGCCACTGTGGAGAGAACATCAGGTTTGATGGCGATGAAGGATTGAATGTTGTACCCTTGCTAAAAATGGGAAAGGAATCACATGACAGTGAATGTTGGCCTGACCTCAAGAGGTTTCCCACCAACACAAGAAGCCTCAGGTCCACAGAGCTCTCACGCGAGCTACTTCTACCTCTGCACTGCTTGGCACCCTCAGCTTTTATGAACAGAGTGGTGTGGGCTCCACAGGACCCCTGGCACTTGCGTGCTTGTCACTTTGTTAGTATGCTTATGTAATTTTCATTCACTCATGAATTCATCCACTTAGTACATGAGAATGACCCATTATCTGTTTCATGCTTAGCATTCCCACTACCTACAAGCTCTGGGATCATGGGCACGGTGCTTCACCTCTCTGTCCTCAATGTCCTCCTCTGTAAAACGGGGCTATTATGATGGTACCTATCTCATCATGTTGATGGGAGGAGCAAAATGAAACAGTAAATTGAAAGTGTGCTTAAAACAATGCCTGGAACATAGTCGGTGCTCAATAACTATTATCTATCATTCATCATCATTACGGCTCCTACTCCTGTTATGTGTTGGGCGCTGTGGATAAGAGATGACTAAGAGGACTGAGACACAGTGCCTGCTCTCAGGGAGTGCAAAGTCCGCTGCGATAAGCCCTAGGTCTGGACAGTGTGCTGGGGGGAGCATTAAGAAGGGAGGGACTCCTTCTGTCTGGGTGAGTAGGATTTTGACAGGCAGCCTCTCTGCTGCCGCCCACCCCCCTGCTGTGACTCCCCAAGATGTGGCCCCCCCCCCAAGATCCTGCCCAGTGTGCAGCATCCTCCAGTCCTTAAAATGCCAGGCCGGCCTCTCCCCCAGTTTCCTCCTGCTGCGGCAGCACACAGGCTGTTTGGAGAGGTGACAAAAAATTAAAATTAAAGCTAAATTAAAAAGAAGATTCCCATTTCCTCTCCCCATCGCACTTTCCACCTTAATTTTATCGCATCTTCCTTCTCGTTTTATTGACTTTTAGCAGCATTGCCGCAGATTTAGTGTGGAGCAGGAGGGGAGGTAATAAATGTGGGACTTCTCTTGCCTCCAATTAATGCTGCCAGGGACTGGGGCAGGTGGGAGGAAGGGGGCTCCTTCCGAGTGTGAACCCCTGGAGAAGGAGGGACGCTCTAGGACCACTGAGGTGGGGGAGATACCCCAAGGTGGGGGTGAGGGTTGCTTTTGGCTTTTGTCCCCTCCCTGGACCCGTTTCCTGGTGACACAGAGAAAGAGAATCAGGCCAGAAAACAGAAATCAGGATTGACAGGTTCCCTGGTCTGGCTTTCTAAACAACTCCAGAATTCTCCCCTCCCCCAAACATATTTCCTGGGACGAAGATTCCCCACTCACCAAACAGATTTTTATTTAATTTTATTTTATTTCATGCTCTGTTGGTGCAAGGCAGTTTTTCCTCCTCTTCCCACCCACCCTCCTTCTTTTCTTCCTCTGTTTATTTATTTATTTTTTGCTGCTCACTGCCTGTCCCCCCAACCCCAACCCAATCTCTAATATCATTTTCACCCACCCACAGCGATGCTGCGTGTTTGTAATTTTCTTCTGACCCTAATGGCTCTGGTTTCCCCTCAGTATTTAAGCGGAACAAGACAGAGGTAAGTGGCAAATAAACATCGGTTCCTATTTACCCTGCCAATTTCGGTGGATGGTGGAGAGGCTGCCTGGAAATTAACTCGGCTGCTGTCTGCTGCTTAGGAATGTCTGCCAGCACAGAGTGGCTGGCTCCCTGCTGCCCAAACAGCTCCCAAGTTATTCACCCGGGCTGCCCTGGAGGAGGGCATGGGTGGGTGTGGAGAGCTGGTGCCCTAAGTGCTTTAAAAAAAAAAAAACTGACCCCACCCCTTTGTTGGCCTTGGCCTTGGCCTTTCACCTACTTAGACCAGAGGTTCTGCCAGTGTGGCCCTTTGACCAGCAGCATTAGCGTCACCAGGGCACTTGGTAGAAATTAAAATTCTCCAGCCATCCTAGATCTATGGAATCAGAAACTCTGGGGGTAGGATCCAGCAATCTGTGTTTTTTTAAATAAACAACTTTATTGAGGTAAAATTCACAGACCATAAAGTTTACCCGTTTTAAACATACTATTCCATGGTTTTTAAGTAAATGTATTGAGTTGCACAATTGTCACCACAACCCAGTTATAGAGCATTTCTGTCACCCCAATAAGTTCCCTGGTGTTTGCGGTTAATCTTCTCCTCACCCCTCAGCCCTAGGCAACCACTAATCTACTTTCCTGTCTCCATAGGCTTGCCTTTTCCAGATGATCTTTTGAGTCTGGCTTCTTTTACTTAGTGTGTTTTAACAGCTTTATTGAGATATAAGTCACATACCATATAATTCACCCATTTATACAATTCAATGGCTTTTAATATAGTCACAGAGTGGTGTAACCATTCCTACAATTAATTTTAGTACATTTTTATTACCCTCAAAAGAAACCCTTAGCTGTCACCTCCAAATTCCCCTATCCCCCAACCCTGGGCAATCACTAATCTACTTTCTGTCTCTAGTAGATTTGCCTATTTTGCGCCTTTCATATAACTGGAATCAGATAATATGGAGTCCTTTGTGGCTGGCCTCTTTCATGATGCATAATGTTTTCAAGGTTCACCCATGTTGTGGCATATATCAGTAGTTCCATCTCCTTTATTGGTGAATAGCATTCCATTGTGTGGATATGCCACATTTTGTCTACCTGTTCACCACTTGATGGACTTTCGGGTTTCCACTTTTTGGCTATCATAACAATGCCATGAAAATGCCGTAGGTAAAATTCTGTATGCATGAACAGAAGAAATTTGTATTTTAATCGGATCTTGCTAAGTTTGAAAACCACTGCTCTAGGCCTCATCCCCTATCTCCCTCCTAGATCTTCCCTCTGCTCTCCCATCTTCCCACATCAAGTCCTCGCCGTCCAGTCCCTCCGTCTTTCATCCCTTGAACAAACATTAAGATAGTACTGACTGCGTGTGCTGGATTTGCGGTCGTGTGGATCCTGGGCTAACAGGAGGACAGAGTACTGGTGCTTCTCACTCTCCTCCCTGTTTTCCTGAAGCGCAGACCTCAGACTCGCTGGGGTGTCCCCGCTCTGTCCGTCCATCCAGACTAGGGAAATCCACCCTTTTCACAGCTCCCCTGATAAACCAAGCAGGCCTGCAGGCCCAGGGGCTGTGGACTCTCACACACCCGCTCTAACCTACTTGTTGGAACGTGATTGTGGACATTTCTTTAGCCTATAGCTGCCTCAGCTTTCTCAGCTGGAAAAGCCGAGGTGGTAATGCTGACCTTCAGGGATGCCTGCAGCATCACTAGATGGTGTAGATCCCCCCCTCCCCCGCTACTACATTACAGCTCCCTACCTTCTACCCAGCCCCCTTTTCTACTGAAGTAGTTTCCAGCACCCAGAAGGTCACTCGGGTGACTTTAAATCTCTCCTGTTTCTACATCCTGCCTTGTCACCTGTTTCTCATCTGGCCTTTCTCTCCCTGACTGCCATCTTCTCCCCCTCTCCACTCCACAGCCTCCAACATCACCCTGTCCTTGGCCAGCACCCCAGAGGGTTCCTGGCTTTCCTTTCCACCCTTCCCAGGAGTGGGAGCAGGCCTGGGGCACCTTAGGCATGGGCTATCCTCAGAAATCTTTGGAAATGTAAGGCCTTTTGGAGCCACTGGGGTTCAACCGGGCAGGTCCAGGACGTACCCATGCCCTTCTGTGTCCCATCCTGGGGTAGGGCCTGTGTACCCCCTTTCACCAGTATCTCAGGAGGCCCGACCCCCTGCCTAAATGTAGGAGTGTCCAGTTCAGAGTCTCTGCCAGTGTGAAACCAACCGGCATGCCACCTGCCCGGGACAACGTTTCTTGGGGTGCCCCTTAGGTACCCGCTCAGCCCCCATCCATGCACTTCCCTCTCAGTCCTGGCCCCTTGGTCTTCTGGGCTCTTCTCTCCCTCCCCTTCCTCTCTAATTCCACCCCCTTGGGGATTGCTCCTTTTCCTCCGCAGCACCCCCTTCCTCTTCCTTCTCCCTTCTCCCTTTCTCGAGCCACCCGGGTAGCGCTCTCAGGTCTACACCACCCGCCCCCGCCCCGCATTAAAGCTGCTCATTAGCATGTTTGTTTTTATTGGACGCACAATAACCATAACGGGCACCGGTGCGCTCTCTAATTACAGCTATGAATATTCATAGTGTGGGGGTGTGTTTGGGCAGGGGTTCCCCGGGGGAGATGCGCCCGTGGGATTGGGCGCCAGGGGCTGGCATCCAGCGTGCCCCATAGCCCACAAACCAGAACACCGGCTACTGTTACCTTTTTGTTCCTGCCGTTTTCTTCTTTTCCTTTCCTTTCACCTTGACTGCTTGGCAGAGTATCTTAGTCGGGGATTTGGGATTTAGAGACAGGCCCCACCGCACAGTGCGAACTCCGAACTCCGCAGCGGTTCCTGCTTCCCAGCCCTCCACTTAGGCCTTCCTGGCCATCTCCCCCTCCTCCTCACCTTCCCTCTCCTGTCCTCCTCCCCCTCTCCCTCCTCCTCACCACTCCCTCTATCCTTGCCATCTCAGTCTCTTTATCTCCCCACCCACCGCTCTGTGCCAAGGAAAGTTCTGTTACGCAAACTCCTGGAGGGGACAATGAGGTTGGCAGCCATAAAGGGGAGCGCGTGCCTTGTGAATTAAGAGATTTAGTCACTTGTGGAATGACTTTATTTTATAGCGACTTCCTCCCCGACTGAGTGATGTTGCATGCATTGGTTGTATTTATAACTTAATAGCTTTTCTCAATTTTATTATACTTTTTATGATACTTGTGGCTTTATGGGACTTCATAATTTTTCTCAGATTCATTAAATTCAGCTAAGGGTGGAGCTAATGACAGGAGCAGGTACGGGGATTACAAAATGGCAGGCCAATAGGTAGGGTGCCACCCTCCCCGCTCCCTGCTGGGCTCAGGTACTGGGCCTTTTACTGCCCGGTGGTGGTGGTGGTGGTGGTGGGTTTCTGGGTTTGCTCTTCCTTAGTTTTCTCATCTGGGGCCTGGGATTTCCAGAGAGAACCTGCCTGAGAGACTCCGCCTATTTCCCAGCAGATCTCCCGTCCAGAGTCATCCCATCTTTGGTCATGGACAGTATCTGACCAGGGCTTGTCCTGGGCCCTCGCACATTCTTTCCAACACTAATTCCTAGAACCAGAGACACTTCCAGCCCAGACGTCCAATCTCCTCATTGTACAGATGGGGAAACTGAGGCTCAGAGAGAGACCATTCCAGAAGTAGGGACATGCAGACCCAGACCTTCTTACTCCCAGCCCAGGCCTCTTTCTGCTGCTCTCTGCGGACTCGCAACAACAGCTTTGGACTCTTTAGCTTTGCCTCCAACTTCCCTCCTTGTCCCCAAGTGTTATGTCCTGTTAAGAGCCTCAGAGGGAGAGTAGGATCATAATAGTTAGCATTTATAGAGCACAGGCTTTATGTCCTTTAATCTTCACAGCAGCTCTGCTAGAGTAGCTACAAGTAAATATTTATCTCCATTTTACAGATGCGGCAAACAGAGGCACCATGAGATGAAACCATCTGCTCAGGGTTGCACAGACAGTAAGCGGCAGTGCTGAGGTAGAGAGACTCAAGGCTTCTGTACTTTACAGGGACTGCATCTATGCAGTTAACAATAAGTGCATTATTTGCAAAACTTTCGAATGTTTTCTCCAGGAATTTTCTTTATCAGGGGAGGAGGTAGGTGGGTTAGAAGAGCAAAGAGCTGGAGGATAAACCAATCAGAGCGGGGCTCTTAACTCCAGAGATGTGATCTTGGTGAGAGGTGGGAAGGCAGAAGAGGTGGGTCAGCCGGGGATGGAAAGAATGGTGGGTGCAGTGTCCTCCCCCAGTGTCTCTGGCATCCAGGAGGGTGGCTGCTACTGTTTGGTAGATGGATGGCTTTAATCGAGTGTTTTCCCACTGCCCTTCTCAGAGTCTCCCAGGGGCCTGTGGGCCTCTTCTAGTTCTGAGGCTCCAATACATTTTAAAATGAAGAAATGCCAAACAGGGTTGCAAAAGTGTCATTGGATTTACATTCCACAAGTTAACACTTTAACTCACAAAAGGCAATGCATGTAATTGTGCTGTTCACAACATCATTTTAAGACTGAAAAAACTATGAACGTAAGCTCCATGATGCAGGCTTTCTGGTCCCGTTTTGCCCCCCACGCTCCAGCATCTAGGGCAGTGCTTGGCACACAGTAGGAGCTCCAGCATCTTTGCTGCTTCGCTGACGGGTAAATAAATGGTACACTCTGGCAAGTGGCCTGGTGAGGTTCCAGTTTAAAGCTGTAAAAGAAAGACCTTCTCCTGTCAACCCTGTGGGATTGTCCCTGTGGCTGTCCACAGAACCCCATTTAGAGATCATGCCAAAAGTGTAAATTGGGACCTTTGGTGGCTGTGGGGCAGAGTGCTGTGGTCGTCCTGCTCGCCTCCCTCCCAATTCTTGCCCATATCGGCCTTGGTGTTGCTACGCTGCTTTCCTTCCCAGCCCTTCTCAGGATCTGCCTCCCTCAGGAAGTCTCCCTGGGCTGACCTTGCCAATCCATAACCTCCTGACCCTGTTGCTCAAGGCCCCATCTCAATCAGGGGCTTTTGGACCCTTGGACTGTGGATGCTGCTTCGGGAAGGAGCCCCGGAGCTCTTCTAGTCCCCAGGTATGCCTGCCACTGCCCCCAACAGAGACTCTGTCTTGTTTGTGTCTGTACTTTTATTTTTTTCCCCAAGAATATGGTGATTGAGTAAAATTAAAATTCCTATAAAAGTGTGCCTGGACTTACTGTAGCTTTGGGTCATTAGGCAGTTACTCAATGTACAAATGTTTGGAAGTAGAACCACTTGTGAAGGTGTGTGGTTGGTGGGGGGTCGAGTAACTTTTAGATGTGAACAAAGATCTTTGGAACCGGAAGCGTTGAATACCTGCTTCAGAGGATGCTATCTTGTTCTGTTCACAGCGTGTCAGGTTCACGTGGCATGGCCGTGGTGTGATGTGTATGTGCTCAGATGTGTATGGTTTCTCAGATGAAACTGGCAGGAATGAGCTTCTTGAGGGTGTGGAGTCAGGGGGCCTGGGTTCAAATCCTCATTCTACCTCTTAACTAACGAGTCATCTTGGGCCAAATCACAGCCTCTCCAAGCCTAAGTTGCCTCACCTGTAAAATGGGTGGAATAAACCCGAGCTCCCTCAAGGGGTGGTGATGACCAGGAAAAACTATAAATGATAAGATGCCAAATTAGTTGTCATGGTGGTAACCATCACCGTTTGAAACCTCCATGGGCATGCAGTGGACACTTTGCAAATCTGTTGGCTGAAACGGGAGTCACAGACTGACCAGCCAAATGGAAAATAAAATGGTCCTCTGGCCCCCACCTTGAAGCTCCCCTGGCTTGAGAGAGTGCTGTGCCCCAAGCTTACCCTGCTCGGTGCCTCCATTACAGACCTCAGGTACAGGGCCTTCGAGGTGCATTTGTAATTTTTATTGTTATATCTTTTAATTTTATTTTGCTCTCCCCGCTGTCTTGAGCAGGGGAGATAGGGAGCTGGTATTTATGGCTGTTCCCTCAACCCACCTCTTGGAATGTATGTATCAGTTAATTTAATCTCCCCTGGTTTTATTTAAACTGTTTTTCCTGATTCACTCTCTTCATTTTCTATCCACAACTCCCCTCCCCTCTCATCTCATCCTCTTTTCTGTGTGTGTTTCTAGGCTCTGTCCCTTTCCTTCTCCTCCCCCTCCTCTTCTCCTCCTCCCCTCCTCTGTCTTTCTCCCCTCCTCCATCTTTCTCGTCCCCCTCCTGCCTTACCTCTGGGTTCTGGGAGGATGAAGAGGCCTCTTACTCTCAGGTTGTTACAGTATTTTCATGGATATTCTCTCTCTCTCTCACTCTCTCTCTCTCTCTCTCTCTCTCTCTCTCTCTCTCTCTCTCTCTCTCTCTCTGCCCTGTTGCCTGATTGACATTTACAAATTACCCAGCTGAAAGTGTTCAATCCCTGACCCGCCTGTTTCTGTTCAGCAATGAGTGAGATTTGCAAGCATTTTGTCATATAATTACTGCAAATCCCTTGAAAATTTCCACAACAAGGCCAGATGAATGGTAATTTGGGGGCCTCCAGCCCCCAGTCGCCTCACCAGTGGAGGACGTCTGAGGCTAGAAATGCAAACCCGCCCCCAAGAACCTTCGGATTTATTTATTTATTTAGGGGGTAGGCGGGGCCCGCAGGTTGTTTTGTTTATTTCCCCTAGAGATTTCTGGGAAAAACTTGACCAGCACAGACACAGCCTTCTCACCTTCTTCCTTGTGGTGTGCATGCTGTAAAATATTTGGATTGGGAGATTTATTTGCTTTACACAGGTGTATTTGTGCTGATTTTATTGTATTGACTGGGTGCATTTTTTTTTTCTGCGTTCCACTACAGTTTTATTGTGTGCCAGTCTTGGGCATACATCACCTGCATTGTTTTCTGCAAAAATTACGCCCCGTTTCACTGTGTCTTGATAGGACTTACTACATTAGTCCCTAAGTGGGGAGATTTGCTGCTGCCATAGCTGCCCGCCTGCCTGGGGCCGCCCCAGACATTTTGGGCTGGAGACATGGGCACCGAGGCTTCTGTGGCCGCCCCTGTGGCCCCTAGGCCTGGGGAGGGGGATGGATGATGGAGGAGGTAAGTGGACTTGGCCACTGGGTGAAGGTCAGTGGTTGTGGGATTGAGGATGGAAGAAGCCCCAACTGAGCAGTAGGCTGAGAAGGGGATGGGGTTCCCTAAGAGGGGGATGCTGTCAATTTGTCTGCTTCTTGCCAGCATTTGCTGGATTCATCCTGGGGAGCTTTCATGGGCCTTTCACAGTCTCCCATGGGGACTGATGAATATGGTGGAGAGCATGAATTCCATGTTTACCACAGGCAGAGGGTTTGGCTGATATCTTATGGCATAGTTGTTCTCTCCATTTACAGGTGAGGAAATAGCACTATGGGAAGACATGGTCTCTTGACCTGGGCCATATACTTAGCAAATGGTGGGTGGGGATCGGAGCCCATGACTGCCCGACACCAGGGCCTGCTTCCTACCCCTCCCTCAGGAAAGCCCAGGAGGAAGGAGGCGTGTACTGGGGGTGGTGATTTAAGGCAGGGGGCTTAAAGCTGGAAAGGGTCACAGAAACCATCTAATGTACCTCCCTGAGAGATGGGGAAACTGAGGCCTGGGGAGGTCAGCAACTTGCCCAAAGCCACACAAATCTGTTGATGTTCATGTAGAGAAGCTTTATTTTCCTTCTTCTCCTGGGACCATTTACAGAGTTGGGGTCAGTCTGGCCAGCCTTGCAACTCCATGGTGTAAGTTTCTGTGTGTGTGTGTGAGTGAGGTGACTGTGTGTGATGTGAGTGTGTATCTGTGAGTGTGTGTGCGTCCGGCAGAGGACAGTAGGAGTGTGCCGTGGCCTGATTTGGTGGGTGAGATGGATCACCTGACATAGGCCTGGGCCCTAGCTGTGCCCTAAGGTGGCGGGGGACTTAGCCTGTGACCTCCCCTTCCGGTTTTCCTGCCTGGTGGTTCCTGGGGCTGCCTTCTCTGCGACAGTGTTTTATGGGGGCTCATGGATAGATTTGGGTCTGACTCCTTCTCAGGACTTCCACGGCCCCCTTCTGATTGGCACCCATGTGCCTGGGTGGTCAGGGGCTACACAGGAAATGCAAAGGGTTGTTTTCAACATCTCAGCCTGCCTCACCCCCCCATACCACTTTTTAAAAAAACAATGATTATATAATTAAATTAAAAGAAAATGTGTCTTCTAATAAACTGTATTTCCTCATGGTAAAGTCCCATTTTTGAGGCAAGGTTGTAATATCATATCTAGAAATGTTTTCCTTTGGGTATTAGCCGTCTCTTCCAGTTAATTGTTTCTGCCGTCATATCAGGTGCTTGTAAGAGCAGCTCCACCTCCAGGAGGGTCCTCTGGAAGGAAGCTGCTGAACAGCTGGCAGAGGCTGGGGCATGTTTGAGGGTGGGGGTCTGTCCAGGCCCAGCATCAGCTGGCTCCTCGGAACAGGCCTGGGAGATGCTCTGGACACAGGGACCTCTACAGGTGGGACCAGGGAGGCCTCTGCTCCTCAACCCACAGGTAGTGCCCTGCCCTTCTGCACACATGTGTGCACACCCCCATGTGCACAGACGTGCTCACACCCACAAACATGTAGGCAGACAAACCTCCACTTTCAGACGCCAACTCTGTGTGAACAAGTGCACGCAGGCTCTTGTACATAGTGGGCACTACTTGCACATGTGGGTGTGCAAACTATTAATCTATAAAACTCTTTCCATCAAATTGAAGACAGCCTATAGCTACAGAGTCAAGACACTAGGTTCCAGCCTTTCCCTCCCAGCTGTGACTCTGTGTGACCTAAGGCAACTCCTTTCCCTCTCTGGGCCCAGTTCTTCCTCAGTAGAGGATTTACTAGCCCCAACTCTCTGTGAATCCTCCCTTCTCTTCTCCTGGTGGTTTGCTCTTCTCTCACTCAGGGTTTCTCAGAGGAGGTGTGAGGGGTCTCATCCCCTTCCTGACCTCTAGTTCCTGCTCTGTCTCATGGTACTACAGGTCCCCACACTTGCTCTGACCATTCTCAGTCCCAGAGGCCTTTCCTCCTAATGCCAAGTGTCCAGAGGAGAGCCCAGTGCAGGCCGCAAGCACGGGAAAGCAGGCAGTGGGTGAACTGACCATGGCTCTTCCTTCTTCTTAACAGCTGCCATGGCCATGACCAGACAAGTCTGAAATTTGGGTTTGGCTGGGAAGCTTTAAGGGGTCTCCTGGGTGCCCCCACCCCACTCCTGAACCTTGTTTCCCTATGGATCTCCATACAGTGTGCTGGCAAAGGCATCATCCCAGCCAACTTGGGGTGACAAGGATGCGGGACCAGCAAGGCAGAGGGGTGGAGAAGGAGAGAGCAGGAAAGAGGAGTGTATCTGCGGAGGAGGCAGGGCCACCAGGGAATGTTGGGGATTCTCAACCCCAAGGTCATCTGTGCTTCCCTTAGGGTGAGGCTTGACCAGTGTCCCCTGACAAAGCCCGAAATGGAAGTATAAAATAAAGTTTGGGGGCAGGTGTCTGTGTTGGTGTCCCAGGCAGATTTACATGGCATCCCCTTCTCTATTCCCCCTAAATTAACAGCCTCCGTGGTGGGGAGAGAGGACGAGGGGAGAGCTGGGTGGTAACCAGGGGCAACCCTCCTCTCCCTCCCTCATCCTGACTTAATGCTACTGAAGAGCTCTACAGGGCCACTGAATCACCCACATAATTATCCCTGGAGGTAATGGACTTGGAGAGGTGGGGCTGTGTGGGTGGGGGTTGGGGGGGAGCTCAGGATAAGGAGTTCACTGAGTCTGGGGGAGCAGAGGGATCTCCCTTTCTGTGGAAGGTGGTCAGGGACAGGTTGTAGGTTCTGGGCAGGTATAGATCCCAGTTGCCAACCCCCCAACCTCACGTGTGCTTTTCCCATAGGAATTAGATTTGAGGGCCCCATTTGTCTTCTGTTGTCTGTTGTCTAGTTTGAAACCTGGTGTGTGTGTGTGTGTGTGTGTGTGTGTGTGTGTGTGTGTGTGTGTGTGTGTGTGTGTTTGGGAGAGAGAGAGAGGGAGAGAGAGAGAGAGTAAGATTCAAGGGTTTTCTAGTTTTGGGGGGTAGGAGAAATAGAGGGGTGGGTCCAAACTAGCCGCACACTTTCTAGGTTCTGCTCCTCCTCTTCAAAATGAAGTTCAAACTGGACGAAGGTGTGTGGAGAGGGGTGTGTGGGGTCAGACTCCTTCCCTTCCTGGATTTAGGAGGAAAACTATAATCTAGGCTTACAGCTTGCTCCCTCACCCCCATGGCACATTTCTGTTTAGAGCTTAGAGGGAGTGTGTGTGTGTGTGTGTGTGTGTGTGTGTGTGTGTGTGTGTAAGACAGACAGACACAAAGAGAGTCAGAGAGGTGGTGAGGGGTTAAGTTGAACAGGGCTTTCCTGGGAGGTGGGGAGGGGACAATATTTGAGGATGGAGCTAATTTCTGGGTACAGGGCCCCAGATTACAAGGTGAGATTGGGGAGCTGGGTCCAATGGCTGGTCTATGTCACCGTCTGGATGCTTCTGTCTCCTGCCAACTGCATCCCAGCTCCAGCAGAAATTTGCATTTAAATAGAGATTTTTTTTTTTTTAATGAGAAGGACCCAAGGGAGCCCCCAGACTATTAAGTTTTCTTCTGGGGGCTGTGTGGAGTCTTCTTCATTTGCCCCTCCACCCCAGTCTCCCACCCCTCCTCCCTGAACCGTCATATTATTCCATGGCCATATATTCTGAGGGCCAGATGAGGCCCTGGCTCTGACAATCTGAGGGCACTTGTGGGGACAATGGGGCGAGTGCTCCTGGGAAGATAGAGGATGCATAGTGCTCAACCCCCATACCTCCCTTCTCTTTGTCTGCTGAGGCCCCAGCATCCCACCCTTAACTCTTTAATCTCTCTCTACAGGCTCTGGGGAGTGGAGGTGCCTGGACAGGGAGTCCTGCTGGCTGCGGGGGGGGGGGGGGGGTAGTGGCAGAATCTATGTTATCATCATATTGGGCAAAGTGTGTTGATGAGGAGGCAGGAGACCTGGCTTGAGTTCTGGCTCTGCCTTTCTGCTGTATAACCTTGGGCAAGACACTCATCTCTCTGGGCCTCAGTTTCCTCATCTGTGGAATGGGATAATAGTAGAATCCTCCTCATGGGTGAGTGTGAGGTTGAATGAGATAATGTGGTACGTTGTTTAGCATAGTGCCTGGCACACGGTAGTGCCCTCAATTGTCAAATTGAGAGGCTTGGGTAGAGTGAGATTGCATGGAAAGAACCTGACGCTCTAGTAGAAGGAGCAGGACTTGAAAATGAGAGACAGGGGTTTCTTTTCCTGCAGCCTGAGTTATAAGTGGTGAGGACTTCCTGTCTATCTATGGCTTGAGTTTTCCCCATCTGTAAATTGGAGATTCTGAGTTAAAACGCGCCTCAAAGGGTTCTCGTGAGCATCACATGATACAGTTCCGGGCCCCCAGTAGGTAGTCAGTCAAGGTTAGTTCTCCCCCATCTTCCCTCCCACAGGGTGGGCAGGCCAGAAAGGTGTTCCAGGGGTGTAGAGAATGTTTGGAGGCCTGGGGTCGGGGAGGCTGCCAGGGATCTGAAGCTCAAGGGGAAGGCTGTGGGTGGGCCCTAGGGCCCCCATCTGGGGAGCTGGGGGTTGAAAGCCCTAGATAAGAAAGAAGGCCGGCTCTGTCCTGTCCTCCTTTCTCCCAGGGAGAGCCCCTGATGGGCGGTGACGTGACTGTATGTGTTGGCGGGTCATGGAAGATGAGGGTGTCAGTGCACCCGTGGCTGATAGCTTAGGAGCTTCGGAGGGAAACTGAAGGAGAAAAGGTCAGTTCAGCCGGGATCCCCTCACCTCTCTCCTAGCTCCCATCACTAATTCTGGGAGAAGGAAATGAGACATGACAGGTCCCTGG
>NW_017731379.1:5386153-5392973 GCF_001890085.2 Hipposideros armiger
ACTCAGGCCCCTGGCATGTTCAGCGCCTCAGCGCCCGACTGGGGAGGGGGACTAAGCAGTGTGTGTGTGTGTGTGTGTGTGTGTGTGTGTGTGTGTGTGTGTGTGGTCAGTGCCTTCCTCTCCCTTCCTAGGGTGTTGTTCACCATCTTAGCTGTAGAGGGCACAGCATCACTGGCCCTCATGTGGGATCCGAACCGGGGTCCTGCTGCTCAGAGCTGGCGCTCCCAAGCCAGCTCTTAACCAATGCGCCACTCGGCCGGCCCCTGATGCTCTTTTCATTCCTCCTTGGCTCACTGCTTCCCACACCTGGCAGGTGGGGGCACCTCAGGTAGGGACTGAAACCTCCTCCTCATTATAGTTCTGGTTCTCAGCACCAACTGCCTTCACCCTGCTCCCCCATTTCCAAAGAGGCCCCCAGTTCTCTGCATGACCAGGACCTGGGGTCTCTCCTGTATCCCCCTTCCCTTTTCTCGCTTTCCTCTCCTCTGGATGATGATGACAAGTGGAGATCCCTGAGGAAGAGGCAAGAGACCAGGGAGGGAGAAGGAGATGGAAGGGAGGGAGCAGGGCTAATAAAGCCTTGTCAAAACCGAGTCACAGAGCTGGTTAAATGTTTACTTTCCACAGATTAGCACTTTTAACCCAGGCATCCCCTCCAGGCATTATGCGTGATATTCACAAGGTGGTTACTGGATTAAGAGCCATTCATGTGCAGTGGACACCAGGCGTATTATAGTTGGGCAGAGGGCCCCAAGTTTAGTTTCAGTGGCATAGCGACGCCTTCTTCACTCAAGCCGGCTGTCTTACTCATTCTGGGATAGAAAACGAAACTTGAGGTTCCTGGTGAGTTTGGGCTGGGTCCCTGTCGCCTCCTGGTTCCTGAGATACATCCTTGAAGCCAAAAAAAAAAAAAAAAGAGAGAGAGAGAAAGAGAGAAAAGGAAAGAGAAAGAGAGAGCTAGAGAGAGAGCGAGAAGGAAAAAGTAGGGAAAGGGAAGGGAGGAAAGAGAAATGGCTGCGAGGCTGTCCCTTCCTGGGGTGTTCGGGGTGGTGCGGGGCTCGGCAGCGCGGCACTCCGGAGTCCCAGGCAGTGGCTGTGGCTTTGTTGGCTGGGGAGCAACCTTGAGCGCGGGCGCGGAGACAGTGATTTAGGTGCTGGCATTGGAGCGTGAAGGTAAATGGCCACATTTCACCATCAGAAGGTGAGCCAGAGGCGCCCGCCCCTCCCCTTCCCCCAAGGCCCCGGAGGCGGAGGCGGCGCGGATGCGAGCGCTCGCTGACACCTCCCCAGACCCCGGCCCAATCCCGAATCCCCGCGGTTGGGAGGCGGCGCCCCTCGGGCTGAGAGGAGAGCGCTCTAGCCGCCCACTTCCTCCTTTCCCGATGCGTTCCTCTTTGGGGAATCTAAGTGATCTGGGACCACTAAGGATGGCTCCCTGGCCCGAACCTCCTCCCAGGGGGGCTTCAGGAAGGAAGTGGAGAAGCAAAGGCCTAAAGCTGGAGGCACTTCAGAGACTGTCTGCTTCTGGCAGGAAGAGGTGGCTTTGAGGCACCTCCTGGGTGCTAGTTAATGTGCCCAAGAGCTCACACACCCCATCTCCTTAACTCCTCATAGGGGTCCTGAGGCAGGGCCCACCTTATGCCCACCGTGCAGATGTGGAGGTTAAGTGACCTGCCAAAGGTGTTGTGTCTGGGAAGGAGTGAGGAGGTTGGCGATACAGGTCTGTGCGACTCCCTAGCGAGTGTTGAGCCCAGTATGACCCCCAAACATTGCCTCCAAGAGCTCTGGGACCTGGGAGGGGGCAGGGGGCATGTGGAGGCAGGAAATGTTGGCATCCAGCAAACCCCTCATTGCTTTGGTGTGTGGTTTTACAAATAATGAAAATAACACATGCACTTCATATTTAAAAAATACAGAAATGGGCCGGCCAAGTGGCGTGTTGGTTAAGAACTGGCTTGGGATGCCAGAGTGCCCCGGTTCGGATCCCACATATGAGGGCCAGTGACACTGCCCTCTGCAGCTAGGATGGTGAACAGCAGCTCGACCTGAGGCTGGGCTGCCATGGGTTGCCGGCAACGGCATAGGCTGCAGCCCCTGCTGCAGTGGGTTGCCATGGGCTACTGTATGTAGGCGGCAGCCAGCGTGAGCGGTCAGCAGCCACTGTGAGCAGCTGTCCAGAGGCCGGTGACTGATCTGCCTCGCCCAGGAAGAGCACAATGATGGTGCCAGCNCCCCGCCCCTCCGGAGGACCAGCCCTGTGGGCACAGGGTGTGGCTGGTTGAGAGCTCTTTCTGTGAACAATAAAGGGCCTCCTTCCTCCCGGTGGACACAGCCTCATGCCAGGGCCCGGCTTGGCCAGTAGAGTGAAGGCTGGATTTTAGCTCTTGTTTGCCCCCTTGTGCAGTGAACAGCCTGCACACCTATATGGGGAGTCTTCCAGCCCCGCCCCTCCCACCTGTGGGGCCACCTCTGTCCTGATGCAGGTGTGCATCCTTCACATCCATGTTTTTATATTACTTCCCTTTTCTTAGCTCCTTCGGTTCCTTTCTCTTCTCCTTCCTTCTTCCCTTCCCAGAGCAAGTCTTGTACACAAGTCTTTGTTGCATGTCTGTGTGTGTCTTTGTGTAGCAAGTATAGTTTTGTGTACATTATTCTCTCTTCCATGGGATGTGTGTCTTTGTGTCTTAGGACATGGCACATAGTAGGTGCTCAAAACTGTGTGACTGGGTTGTATATGTTCATGAGTGTCTCTCCATGTTCCTCAGCTGTCTGGAGACCCCCCACCACTCCCTCACCTGAATTTAGCCGGGACAGGGAATTAGAAGGGAACTCCACAAGGCTGGGGCCCTGTGTCTTCCAGTCTCCCCTTAGCCTCTTCCTGGCCCATCACCTCTTCCCCATGATCCCTAATCTTCCACAGAGCACCCAGGAAAGGCAAACTGAGGGCCACCCTCGCCCTGCCTGCAGTGGCCTCCAGTGGGCGCCCCCTGTACTTCCCTCCACAGGCCTCCGAAGGCCTCCAAGATCAGAACTGGCAGGGCAGGGGCGGGGGAGGGGGTAGATAGGAGGAGGCAAGGAGGCTGAGGAAGCCGGGCAGGGATGGGCGGCCCCTGGGACCCCTTTCCACAAGGACAGAGGCGGCACCAGCTGCTCCACAGAAGAAATATTCCCCAAAGTCAGAGTGGTCGTCTTGTATTTTAAGTGGCCCTTATTTATCACCATCCTCCTGGGCTCCCTTTCGTGGCAAATGATGATAAAAGACAGCAGCGAGGGGGGTGCGGGGGCTGTTCCTGGCTGGCCCTGCAGCTGTCGGAGGTGGCAGCACCAGGGAGGCACAGACACACAGCAACACATGGGCAAAGAGACACGCACAGAGACACACCAATACACGTGCACAGTGATGTGCACACACAGACACAGACACAGGCACACTGTACCAGACAAGCCAACAGCAACACACACACACACACACACAGACACACACACACGGACATTACACACCAATGACATGCTTACAAATGCTGAACACACACATATAGATGCCCAGTGACACCCACAGCTGTGAACATACACATAGTCTGTCACATGCCCAGGGACATACCCATAATAATGCACAGACATATACCAACACATGTACAGTGACAGATGGAGACTCGTGCCAGCACATACTCATGTGACACACACATACACTCACCAAAACAAGCCTGCGTTCACACGCCCACTCCAGGTCCTCCCCGACTCCTCACGCCCATGTGCATGCGTATCCTTGACCTTCAGTGTGTCTCTGTGTATCTGCCTTAGACGGCCTCTGTGTGTGTGCCCCTAGTTTAGGCCGCTTTCTCTGCATGGCAGCCAGCACGCGTGTGTGTACTCTTCTCCATATACATGTATTCACACACGGATGTGCAAGTGCACGCATCGTCCAGCTAAAAACAATGGACATCAACCCTTACCTCACACCATACACAGAAGTTAACTCAAAATAGACCACAGACCTAAATGGAAGACATAAGGACAATACAACTCTTGGAAGGAAAGACCTTTGTGACCTTGGGGTAGGCCTAGATTTATGAGGTAGAGCACAGACGTAGGCTGGAGTTGCATAGCTTTAAGCACAGGTTTTGAAATCAGAAAACTTCTCTTTGATTTCTGTTGCATACATACCTGGCTGCATTAACCTTGGGTAAGTTACTACTTGCTTTCTCGGAGTCAGATCCCTATTTTACACCGAAGGTATTATACTCCCTACCTCTCTGGATGCCTGTAAACCCCAGAGAACTAATGCATGTGAAATGCCCTTTAGAAGCTATGATACACCACACCAAGATCAGCTAAACAGAAAAAAAAATCATTTTTGTGTATTGTAATTATTCCCACTCATATATCTAGGTATATCTTCTTAGCAGCAGTGCATAACCTATGCACCCTCCTGCCTTCTTAGGGAAACTAGAGGTGGGGGTGGGCGGGCATTTTGACCTTTCCCCTACCCGGGGCAGCCCCCCCCCTCGGCCAATCCCACACCCTTTTCCACATTAGCCGCCCAGTTGCCAATCAACCTCCATCTCCAGCCTCAGCCCATTAGTACAACTCCCTGGGGGAATCTATTTTTTAAAGGTTATTAGCAGATTATTGGTTCTTTATCAACCTCAGGCCTCAATCTCCAATCTCCCAATGAAGCCATTGTCGCCTAATAAGATGCACTTGATAATCTTGGCATGAAGGTAGCGGAGGGCCTGGTGGGGGTGGGGGCCGCTGGAAGGAGGGAAGGGTTAACCACACCACCCCAACCCCCATCCCCTCGGTCCTCAAATAGCTGAACTACTGTATGTTGTAGTTTTCAACTGCAAATCATCTTTAATAGCAGACATCACGGGATGGCTCATTACATTAAGCTATTTTTCATGCTATCTCCTGTAATATCCTCTAATCCAATGCGTTTCAAATCACCTCGGGCTAAAATAAGAGACATAGCGATGTAATAGCCTAGTGTATTAGTGGGTTAATTGCCCTGTTGTACTCTTTCTAGTAGCTATCTCTGGAATGACTTCTATATTAATTGTAAATTGCTTAATACATTTAACTCCTTGCCACCGCCCCATCCCCTAACGAAGGAGGCCACTACCCAGTTGCTTGATGGGAGGGTGTGTGTGTGTGTGTGTGTGTGTATTTTGTGGGTGCTCCTTTGCAACTCTGGTTCCCCTCTGTCTTCTCATCCTGTGCTGGCAGAACAAGCTTCGAACATCTCAAACTAATGATGGGATGGGAACAAGACAGCATTTATTGAACACCTACTATATGCTAGCCCCTTTCACCAAATGCTGTCTCCTTAGAGCCTCACAAAACCCTCAGTAGTGGTAGTATTCTCCCCAGAGGTCATATGACTTGTTCAAGGTCACAGAACTAAAGCATGATGAAGCTGGATTTGCATCTAGACCTGAGGGCTCCTAGAACCACAGTTCCTGAAAGTGGGGTAGGACCCTGGGGCTTTGAACACTAGATCAGCTGTGGTCAGCAGAGTTTGGGGAGGGTGCTTCTGGTCTGGAGGGGAGAGACAGACCAGCCTTTGACCTGGGAGAGTCCTCAGTCTGATGCGGAAGACAGGGCTTCTGTTCTGATGGGGGGACATATCCCCTGCCAAGGGGGTGCTCCCAGGCAAATGGGTGATGCAGCCCCTGTTTTGGGGAGCACCCAATTTGATGGAAGGAATATAGTTTCTGCCATGGTGGGCACAGGGTCTCCAGTCTGATGACAAAACAGTTTCTGTCCTGGAGGAACCCTCAGTCAGATGGGGTAGACACCAGTCCCACTGATCCCCACAGAAGGAACAGAAATAAGGTGCAAATGAATGAGATGTGAGGCAGAGCAAATGGATATTGCAAATAGAGTGCTCAGAGGATGAGGGCAGAACTCAGGCCCCTGGCATGTTCAGCGCCTCAGCGCCCGACTGGGGAGGGGGACTAAGCAGTGTGTGTGTGTGTGTGTGTGTGTGTGTGTGTGTGTGTGTGTGTGTGGTCAGTGCCTTCCTCTCCCTTCCTAGGGTGTTGTTCACCATCTTAGCTGTAGAGGGCACAGCATCACTGGCCCTCATGTGGGATCCGAACCGGGGTCCTGCTGCTCAGAGCTGGCGCTCCCAAGCCAGCTCTTAACCAATGCGCCACTCGGCCGGCCCCTGATGCTCTTTTCATTCCTCCTTGGCTCACTGCTTCCCACACCTGGCAGGTGGGGGCACCTCAGGTAGGGACTGAAACCTCCTCCTCATTATAGTTCTGGTTCTCAGCACCAACTGCCTTCACCCTGCTCCCCCATTTCCAAAGAGGCCCCCAGTTCTCTGCATGACCAGGACCTGGGGTCTCTCCTGTATCCCCCTTCCCTTTTCTCGCTTTCCTCTCCTCTGGATGATGATGACAAGTGGAGATCCCTGAGGAAGAGGCAAGAGACCAGGGAGGGAGAAGGAGATGGAAGGGAGGGAGCAGGGCTAATAAAGCCTTGTCAAAACCGAGTCACAGAGCTGGTTAAATGTTTACTTTCCACAGATTAGCACTTTTAACCCAGGCATCCCCTCCAGGCATTATGCGTGATATTCACAAGGTGGTTACTGGATTAAGAGCCATTCATGTGCAGTGGACACCAGGCGTATTATAGTTGGGCAGAGGGCCCCAAGTTTAGTTTCAGTGGCATAGCGACGCCTTCTTCACTCAAGCCGGCTGTCTTACTCATTCTGGGATAGAAAACGAAACTTGAGGTTCCTGGTGAGTTTGGGCTGGGTCCCTGTCGCCTCCTGGTTCCTGAGATACATCCTTGAAGCCAAAAAAAAAAAAAA
>NW_017731379.1:5394713-5479696 GCF_001890085.2 Hipposideros armiger
AAAAAAAGAAAAGAGAAGGTTTAAAAAAAAATACAGAAACGTGGGTGTGATTAGATAACCCTTCATGTTGACCACTCTACCCTTCCCTCCTTTGGGCTAAAGCTTCCTTCCTTGAGACCCCTGTCCCTCCCCCACGGTGCTGAGCCGCTATGACTCTTCCTGGTTCTGAGTCCAGCACATGTGAGTGGGATGTTGGGGTGAGTGATTCGATTCATTTTGTTATTTTGCGGAGAAAGAGAGGGAAATAGAAAGAGGGCCAGGCTTGGACATGTGTGCATTGCTTGAGTAGGGTCATAACATGGCCGGATCACCCACAGCCCATCACTTTCTGGGCTTGGTCAGGGCTGTAGAGAGAGGCAGAGTAGGGAGGAAGTGGGGGAAGAGTAAACCCAGGGAGTGAGGTCCCGGCCAGAAAGGCCTCCAGCCCCCCAGTCTCCACAGAGGCCTCCAGTGGGTGGTGAGGAACCTGCTCCTTGGCTCCACGTGGGGCAGGTTTGGTCGTTTTTATTCATAATAGCTGCCTTTTATTGGGCACCTATTATGGGTTAGATATATCTTTAACGTGCCAGCAATCCTGTGAAGTATGTGTTTGTTATCCCCACTTTAGAGATAAGAACACTGAGGCTAGGCCCCTGATCTATAAGACTCTGTTCCTGAGAGGTGGTAGAGCTGGGGGCTTGAACCTGAATTCCACTGACCTTAAAGAGAGTCTTCTCTCTTGGAAGCAACCTAAGTGTCCACTGATAGACGAACGGATAAAGAAGATATGGTACATATATACAATGGAATATTACTGAGACGTAAAAGGAATGAAACCTTGCCATTTGTGACAACATAGACGGACCTAGAGGGTATTATGTTAAGTGAAATACTTCAGATGGAGAAGGACAAATACCATATGATCTCACTTATATGTGGAATCTAAAGAACAAAATAAAACAGAAACAGACTCGCAGATACCGAGAACAAACTGATGGTTGCTAGATGGGAGGAGGGTTGGGGGCTGGGTGAAAAAGGTGAAGGGATTAAGAAGTACAATTGTCAGTTGCAAAATAGTCACAGGGATGTAAAGTACAGCATAGAGAATATAGTCAATAATATTGTAATAACTATGTATGGTGCCAGGTGGGTACTAAACTTATTGGGGGGGGGAATCACTTTGTAAATTATGTAAATGTCTAACCACCATGCTGTACACCTGAAAGTAACATAAAATAATATTGCATGTCAACTATAATTGGAAAAAAAGGAAAGAAAAAAGAGAGGTTCTTCTTTCTGTAGCCCACTGCCTCTCTACTTCCCTGTCTGTGCCCTGGGGCTGGGGAGGGGACCACTGAGGCTTAGGGGAGTCCAGCCAGAGGTCTCTGGGAAAGGAGGCTGGCATTTACCTCCCGAGTGTGGTTTTCCCTGGGCCAGTTCTTCTAAGAAGTCTGGGTGGGGCCCTGGGTCATGGCAGAGGGTAATTGGGTGAGGTAAGCAGAGGTCTGAGTTCTCAGCTGCTCTGTGGGCTCCTGGCTGAGGGTTACTCTCAACCCTGGGCAGTTAGAAGAGTGTCACTTTGTGGGCTGTAACCTGAGCGGCTGTGGGTTCTGAGGGTCCCAGAGGGAGGTGCCCTGGATGGGCCTGGGGTGGGCGAGAGACCACCTTTCATGGTCTGAAGCGCTCCCAGAGGGGCTGAAGAAATATTCTGTGGGAGTTGGAGGCAGGTGTAGACAGCCCAGGGAGTCCATCCTCCCTAGGATAGGGCTCAGGTAGGAGCCAAACCAACCCCAGGACCCAGGTACACAGCTGGCTACGGTGGTGGGGAAGTGAGGCCTGATATCAGAAAGCTCTAGTTCCTCAGACCCCAGTCACTGGGACAACTTCTAAGAGCTGCCAATTGTTGAACACCCAAACTGTGCCAAGTCTCCCTTTAATCCTGACGGCCACCATATGTAGTGGGAACTATGATGAACCCCGTCTGACAGGAGAGGAAACAAAGGGACAAGCTTCCTTTAGCTGAGACTCTCCCAGGTGGGTTTCCGACCCCCATGGGTTCGGGCAGGAGGGCACAGAATGCAGAGGTGGGCTCCAGACCCTTTTAATCTCAGCCCCTGGCTCCTGGAAACCCTCGGCAGACACAGCTGGTATTCTTCTTGGCTTTCAGTGGGCGAGGTGTTGGGTGGGGGCCACCTTGTCTTAAAGTCCCTTATCTCCATGCTCCACTCTGAGAGCCAGGTGCCCTCTTTTCCTTCCTACCTGGGGTCTCAGAGTACACATCTTCCTCTCAAATTCTCCTGCATCTATCTGCAGTTGCACCTCCATCTGGCCCCTGATCTGGGGGAGATGCATGTAAGAGCACGTGTGTGTGTGTGTGTGTGTGTGTGTGTGTGTGTGTGTGTGTGTGAACATGATCGGGTGGGAGTGGCTTCAGAGTTGTCTCTTGTCCTATGAAGAAGGCTAGGCGGAGTGCAGGGAAAAGCGTCCTAGAAAAGCCCTTTCCAGGACACAATCTGATCCTAGGTCTGGGAATTTTCCATCCACTACCAGAGAGGGGAGCTTCAGGACCCCCTCACTGCCGCCCCTCTTCCCCCCATTTCTGAGCTAGGACAGTCACATGGCTGGAGGTGGATTGTGTCAGGCTAACCTTTTCTCTCTTCATCTGTCTTCACACTGGTGGCAAGACCAGGGCTCTGTCCTCTTTCTGGGTCCTCAGCCTTCTGCTGCCCCTACCCTGGTTCTTAAAATCATTGATTCACCCAGTGCCACACTTGGCAGGGATCCAAGATCCAGCTGGTCCAACCCCATCTTTTGACAGATAAGGAAAGGGAGGCACAGAGAATGGGAGTGACTTGTACAAGGTCACACAGCAAGGCCTCTACCATTTCCAGATGATGCTGGGGAAAGCAGCCAGATGAGAATCTCATAGGGTCCCCAGTTTGGAAGGACCCTGAGAAGTGAGGGGTGCCCCCTCCCTCCTCTTTCTTGGGGTGTTGTCAGCTTGAGCGAGGGCCACCCCCTCCATATCCCTCTGCACCAGGTGGAATTGTCTTAATGCAGCCAATTGTTCATACACATGTAAGCAAATATCTCCTCACATTATCTCTTATCACCAAGCAGGCTGCAATGCTCACTGGCTGGAGGGCCTGGGTTGTCTTTCAATCCATTGATGATGGGGAGGGGGCAGGGAAGGGGGGCTGGCTGACACCAAAAATAAACTGGCGGAACGGGGATGGTTGTCGCAAGGGGCAGAGCGAAGTTGTCAGGCGGCGAGAGCGTGTGAGGCGGCAGGACGATAATGTGGCATGACACTTCTGAAATGAGCGGCCCGTTGCCATGGTGAGCAGCCAGGAGGGACCGGCTCTCCCGAGGCTGAAATAAAACACGCTTTAAATGATGTTTGATTAGAATTTAGATCATGTAACCGAATACCTCAGTCCTCCTCTTCCCTGTGCTTTTCTTCTTTTCTTCTCAATTCTCCCTTTCTTCCCCTCATCCCCCCCACCTTCCCTGCCCTGGGGCAGATAAATATGCACACACTCATGCACACACACTCACACACCCACATGCACAGGTGCACATACACACATATGCACACATACACTCTCTCCTCTCCTCTCCCCAGCTAGTCCATGCCTTGGTTGGACCTTGTTTCAAAAAATCCAGCTCAGAACAGATGCCAGGGATCCCTTGGGGGCCACAGCACTGGTCTCGGGGTCAATGGGTTGAGTCTCTGTGATTCTGCTCTAATAACAATAATATTAAAACAATTCGGATGGTCTAAGCCTCTTGTTTGTGCAGCCCTTTATCCTCCACAGAGCTCTTCCAAATGCAAGCTCATATTTATTCTCACTGCAGCCCTTTGCCTAATTGTGATCATACCCATTTTCTAGATGAGGAAACTGAGGCTCACAGAAGCCAAATGTCTTGTCCAAGATTGTGCAGCTGTTAGGATGTGAACCCAGCCCTTCCGTAGGCTGCCCTTGGGGTTCTTGGGAGAAGCCCCTTTAGGAGGAAGGGAACATAGCCAGCTCTCTTCCCTCTGGGCCCTCAGACCTTCACTTGTCCAATGCATTTTGAACACATATTTTGCTACTGGTTCTGGGCTGTGTGAACCATCCAAAAGATAGGCAGAGAGGCCGTGACCTGCTTCTAGAGCAGCAGTTCTCAACCTTTCACAGGGGTCGCCTAAGACCATTGGAAAACACATATTTTCGATGGTCTTAGGAACTGAGACACCGCTCCTCTATCCGTGTCCAGGCCCACATGCAGATATGCCCACATACGAGTACCCGGTGACCCCTGTGAAAGGGTCGTTCGTTCGACCTCCAAAGGGGTCGCGACCCACAAGTTGAGAACCACTGTTCTAGAGGCTATGGGACATACTTTGGGATTTCTGACTACATGCCCCTACTTTTTGGTTTGGTAATGGATTTATGTTATATTTGTGGTGGTTTTTCCAGGGCATGCTGCCCAGGTGGGGAAGACAGCCAGTTCTGGGGATGGAGGGCACTGTAGCTGATTATCTAGAGTGGGTGATGGAGGGAAGGCTGGCATGTACAGACAGGGCAAGCAGGGGTGCTCCCAGGATTCTCCATTCCCTTGGTGCCCTGGACCCTCTTGTAGGACCTGGGGAAGTTATTGTCATCCTATTTCTGTGTCAGAGAGACATGGCTTGACCCAGTGTCCATCTTCCCTAACAGACCAGCATCCCCAGATTGTCTCTCTCCTTATCAGCCAATCCATCCATCTGTTCAATCACTTAGTCATCACATCCTTGTTTAGCAACTGTGATGGGCCAGGATTCTTACTACAGAGGCAGCCCTGGTTTCCACCTTCACAAACATGGGGTTTGTGGGCCAGGGGCAGACACCTAAACATGTGCACGTGCAAACACACACACACACACACACACACACACACACACACAATCTCCTTCAGTGCAGAGTATGAAGTGCTCTGATGGAGGAGGGAGCAAAGTGCTCTGGGAACATCAAGGATAGGCGCCTCCTGGTGTCTGGTGGGGATCAAGGAAGGCTTCTCAGAGGAGGTGATGTTGGAAGAAAGACCAAGAATTCTTCAGGAGGTCAGACAGGAAGGGGCAGCCCACAAGGAAAGACCTTAATGTGCAAAGGCCCTCCCCCTTCCCCAATAGGCTGGAGGTTCCGGGGTGGGGGTGGGGGTGGGAGTGTGGACTGTGTCTCTCCCTTCAGACCAGATGGAGACCCTGTGTACCTCCTCCCAGACTGGGGTTGCCCTCAGGGTGGGTGGTATCTTTTATTTCTTTTATCTTTTGCTCTAAATCAAAAGGCATTTATTTCTTTACACATCCTCTTAGCTCCATGAAAGCAGGGACCCCTCCTTTTATGTGTAAGTGCCTGGCCTCCCCTTATATATATATATAAAAAAGTCAAAATTTAGTGAGTGTTTACTGTGTGCCTGGCATCGTGCTAAATGCTTTACATGTTATTAACTCCTTCCATCCTGCAACAGCCCTGTAAGGTTAAGTGTCACCATCATCCACATTTCGCAGATGGGGAAACTGAGGGCCTGGGAGGGCCTTGTCCAAAGTCATACAACTAGTAGGTGGCAGAGTCAGGATCCAGACATAGGCAGTCTGACTCCAAAGCCCACGCTCTACCCCTGAACCCTTGTGAATAGACTTGATTTACCTGTTCACTGAGCCCAACTTCCCGGTGTGAGCTGGAGGGGCGGCACTTGACCAGCAATAACTCCCTGGTGTTTCCGAGGAAAGGAAAGTGCAAGTGGGGGCTTTGGCAGGGAGAGAAGCCGCAGACTGGTATCTGAGGTCCCCACAGGGAAGGACGGAGGTTGGGAGGAGCACACAGGTCCCAGTCAAGGTTGGGAAATGGTAGAGGAAGTGGGGCCACTGAGACTGACTGGGGTGGGAGCGTTGCTGGGGACAGTCTGAGAGCCAGGCTGGGGAGGCAGCTATCACCTAGAACCAGGCCTCCCCCATCCCTTTCCCTCCTCTGTCCCTATCTGGTCACTGTCAGCACTTGAATCCAGCCCTTCACTTCCAGCCCCTCAGCTCCTGCCCTCGGCCAACCTTCAGTACCCTTGCTTGGATCTCTATAGCCTTTCTCACCGGCTTCCCACCCCAGGCACTCCTTCCCCCACCTTCCTCTACTGACCACCAGTTAGCTTTCTATAACTTAGATTTGATGGCTTCATTCCTATGTTCCAAAACCTTTCATGGCTCCCCATGACCCAGGGCCTATAGCCAAGACCCCCCCAGCCTGCTCTGAACCCCCAACATGATTGAATCCCAGCCTGCCTTTTTGGCCTTGCCTCTCTCAACTTTGTCTGTTCCAGATTGGTCATTTCTTGGTGCCCTTTCTTATCTGTACCTGTGCACACTCGGAGTACCCTCCAGGAATACCCTTGCTCATCCCCAGGTCAAAGGTCTACTCATCCCTTTTTTTTTTTTTATTTGTAGACTCAGCGCAAGTCTTTACCACTCAGGAACACCTTCCCTGACCACTCCTCCCTGACAGAATATATCTTAGTCAGCTCGAGCTGCCATGATAAAACACCACAGAGTGGGTGGCTTAAACAACAGACATTTATTTGTCACAGTTCTGGGAAGTCCAAGGTCAAGGCACTGTCTGATTTGGTTTCCTAGTGAGGTCCTGATTCCTGGCTTGCAGATGGCTGCCTTCTCCCTGTGTCCTCACACAGCAGAGAGAAAGGGAGGGAGAGCCCTTGTCTCTCTCCTCTCACAAGGGCACTAATTCTATCCTGGGGCCCCACCCTCATGGTCTCATGATACCTAATCCCCTCCTAAAGGCCCCACTTCCAAATAAGATCACATTGGGGGTTAGGGCCTCAACATATGAATTTTGAGTGGACACAAACGTTCAGTCCATTGCAGCATGTCTGTTAAACACAGTTCAGATTCTCATGCTGTCTAACTGTTTCAGGTTATTCCCTCAATTCGACTGGAAGGTCCCTGAGGACTGGTGCATTGATAGCCCCATCAGAGTGGGTGTCATTAGCGAGATCTCTGCAGGGACAGGAAGGAGCCCAGGTAGAATCTGTGGAAGGGTAGAGCCAGAGTCCTGGCAGACAGGGGCTGTCATCCCTGCTTTTCAGGACCCCTTGGGAGAAAGAAGTCTTTGTCCTCCCATCCTACCTTCTGTCAACTGACTTGGAGCCCAGTAATGATCAGTAATAGTAATAAATACAATAGCTCACATTTACTGAGGACTTATCATATGTCAGTCTCTATTTGAGGCACTTTACCTGTATCAGCTCATTTCTGCCTCAGCACAGTCCTATGTAGAGGGCACTATTTTTACCCCCACTTATGGATGGGAAACCAGAGCAGTTAAGTGACGTTCCCACGGTCACAGAGCTCAAAAGTGGTGGAGTCATGACTCAGTCTCGGATGGTCCAGGGCTTCTACTGTGCTCTCCGGTCAGGAAGTAATCCTTTACGCTTCAGCGCATGGCTCCTCAGCTCAAGGGACATCATTTGCTGCACGTGCCAACACTGGGCAGAGTTCCCCTCCTCCCCCCAAACAGAAGACCTAGATTCGAGTCCCTGTGGCTGCTGCTCACTGCTTCTGTGTTCTTGGGCAAGTTAGTTCATCTGTAAAATGAGCAAACAAACATTTGTCAAGTACCTATTATGTGCCACATTTAATTTAAACCTCACCACAAACTTTTGAGATTGGCCTTATTTTCTCCAGTTAACGGCTGAGGAAGTTGAGGCACAGAGGAGTTAAGCGAATTGCCCAAGGCCACACTGAAACAGGCTGAAACTGAGCTGTCTCATTCCGGAGTTAATACTTTTTCCGTTTCTCCTCATTCCTCAAAGTGTGATCCAGAAAGCCTCAGTTCCGGGGGATGGGAATACGTGTTATGTGGGAAAGAAAGGTTCTGTGATCCACTCTGTGTAGGGAAGGCTCTTTTCAAAAAGTTAAATAGGTTCTTTGCCTCAGGACTTCTCAGAGCCTTTATTATGCTGGCGTGCATTGGGTAGTTCCGAGAGAAGAGCAGGGTGAGTATGAACTTCTTTGCTGTGGGAAAGTGTGTTGAGGAGAATCTGTGAGAGGAGTGTTCCTTGGAACGCACTTTGGGAAAAGCTTCACCCTGCTACTTCCCTAATAACAACGGCAGTGACCACAGCAACCATAACAGTGATGCCGTCAAAGGCATTGTCACTATCATGTTAGCTTTGTCTCGACTGCAATGATAATTTTCTGCCCATGATTTTTGGGAGCTTTTTTAGAAAATTGCTCTTCCCATCCTCCCCTGATTTAAGGATCTCAATCCCTTGCTTCAGCTCCGGGCAGTGAGCCTTCGCCTCAGCCGTGCCCCTAAGGTTGCCCTTCTGTTCCCCACCTTCCCTGCCTTGTTCCTGAGGAAAATGAGAGAGGTTTGGAAAGCGGAAGTGATGTGGTCGGGGCGTGTGGTGAGATGGGGACCCTGTGTCCCCTGCCCCTCTTCTGAAGCTCACCTCCACAGGACACCCTTCCTCTGAGAGCCATCCCGAAAGGACTCATCCCAGGGTCAAACACGGGCTAGTCCGGGGCTCTGTCAGTCCTACAATACCTGGTTTATATTACACTGTGCAAAGCCAAGGAAGGGTTGTCTTTGGTGTACTCTATTTTTTTTCAAGTTTTATTGAGGTATAATTTACATAACAAAATTCATCCATTATCATATTCAATTTAAAGTTGTTTATTATAATTCTTTTTTTACATAAAGAGTACAAATCATTACAGAGTGACGAATTTTTACAAAGTAAAAACACCTGTGTGATTGGTACCCATATCAGAAACAGAACCTCCTTGTGGACCCTCCCATTCACACCCAAGGCTAAACACTCTCCTGACTTCTAACCCCACAGGGGTTTGTTAAAAAAATAAACTTGCTAACTTCCAAATAGTTTCTTTGAGGTTTATAGTAAGAGGCACAGCAAGAGCAAATGTAAAAGCCTTCAGCACAGCACCCTGAGAGGCAGTGCAAGGTTGTGTGTGTGTGTGTGTGTGGGTGGCGGGGAGGGTCAGGAGCTGAAAGACATGACTCCCTGACTGCCCACTGCCAGCTGTGAGGCCTGGGGCTTGTGACTGAACCTCTCCATGCCTCAGTTTCCTTATCTGTGAAATGGGAATAATAACATGACTGACTTCAAAGGGTGTTGGGAAGACTAAATAAGGTATTTTTACCCTCTGCCTGCAGTGTTCCCCTAGGAAGCCTCAGTCGAGGTCTGCCAGATAACTACATTTCTTAGAAGATGAGACTGGTGGACATGAGGTGAGAATCACTGCCATTTATTGAGCACCTACTACACGTTAGAGCTTTACCTCTCATCCACATGGCAATCCTGCATGGAGAGATTATCTCCATTTTAAAGATGAGGAACTAAGCCTGGAGAGGTAAATCCTGAAGACATAGGTTGGTAGGTATTGGAGCTGGAGTTTGAACCCAAGAAGTTTGGCTCGAGTGCCCACAGTCCTAACTATGGGGCCAGCCTTATATTTATGTCTCCTGGGCCATGGCCTTTCAAAGCCTCCTAAGGTCTGGCTGTAGCTGTGAGCTGAGTACTGTCCCCTGCCATGGACATCCTTTGCCATGGTCCTGTCCTCCCAAGATCAGGGTCAATCACGGCGCTACACCCTTGATGAGCTGGGGACATCCTCCTGGGGGAAGGGGTGGGATCTGGGGAGGGGATGAGTGGCACAGGGCAGAGCATCCAGGGGACTGCCCGGCAGTAGTGTTCAGACTCCCTGGGGTGTGGGCAGTGCCTGGGTCTCCTGGAAGCACGACCTTCAGCCAGGGAAGACCCAGAACCCTGGGCAGGGGGTGGCTCTGTGGGGTGACCATAGCCCTCCACCCTGAGGCATTGGAGAAGAGCAGCCCACACCCTGTAGGCTTTCCATGTAGGGCCCTGTCCTGCCAGGGAGGTCTCCTGGAGTGGAGGGTGCAGGGCAAGGCCGGGCAGGTCAGGCATGGGGATGCCGGTGACTCCTGCAGCTAGGGTAGGACTGAAGTGGTATGAGTTGTCTCCTACCCTCGCTGAGTGCTCAGTAAACAGTGGGTCATAGACTGGGAATTCCTGCTGTGTCTCCTCCAACAGAGGGAGGGCTCGCCAGGCAGGGGCTCTGACCTTTCCATCAGACTAGCTCCCTAGGCTAGTCCTGGGGCCCTGAGGCCTCTTTCTCACCCATCTTCCAGAATCATTGTCTCTTGGTGTGGCCTCAGGGTGGAGGGCAGTGTGGGCATCCTCACCTGGTGCCTCACCCAACCCCTCACTTCTAAGTGGGCTTGGCCGGCAGTGCTCACATCACCTGCCCTCTTGCTGGCCTCTACTGTCCCTGCCCTGACCTCGGGGCTCCCTGGGGCCAGCCCGGACATCTGTATCCATCTTGCCCCAAACTCTGGAGATTCTGACAAATTTCCTTTCATTGCTTCCAGCCATGTTATTTAAAGTAATTAACCTTAATTTATAAATTTTTATATCAAACTGCCTTTTAACTTTTAGAACTGGCAGGAGCAGCCTTATCCCTGGGCTCCTAATAGTTCTCCATTTAATCAAAATTCATCCATCAGGTTCCAGTGTTAAATCATCTTTTAATTGGGAGTTACATTCTGGTTAATAGTTTTATAATTCGCCTCCTCTAATAGTTTTTACCACAGGGATCTCTACTCCATTTTTCCTCACTCTATTATTGCGGTTCTGCGGGGAGGCCTAGCCCGGGCCCCGCCTCTCTGGCCTCTGCTGGTCGCCTCTTTTGTTCTTGGTGGTCTCATTAATTCCCTAGAAGAGTTCTCTTTCCTCCTCATTACTAGGGCAGAACTACTCTCCTCGTGAGGTGCAGCCCTCTCGTTTTCACAGCCTTCAGAGCTTCTCTCCAAAGAGAAAGCCAGAGACACAGGAAGGGAGATAGAGGCAGAAAGACTGAAAGAAACACAGAGAGAGAATATGGAGAGGAAAGAGAGTCTGGAGGCCGGCAGGTCAGGCCCACAGCAGAGGGGCAGTTAACCGGGAGAGAGAAGCAGAGGAGTTTGGAAATAGATGTTGCTCCGGCATTGGCTCTTTTCTGGCTCCTGTCCACCGCCCCTCAGCCATGGGCCCTGCTGCCTCGGAGTCGATGATGTAGGATGGAAAGTGGTCCCACCTGAGACCCCAGCACGGCTGGGGCTGGGGACTTTCTAGAGGTTGGCAGGGGAGTCCAGGGCCCCTCCCCATCCACTCTGGGCTGCTCTGCACACCATCAAAATATTCACAGAGGAGCCACAGGGCCTCCTGACAGACAAGAGGGAGAAGGCACAGTGACCACAGGATCCGGGTGGAGAGAGAGACCCAACAGAGACAGGGGAAGAGTCAAGAGCATGAAAAGAAAGGAGAGGGAAGAGAAAAAGAGGAGAGAAAGGGAAAAAAGGGAAAGAAGAGAGAGAAGATGGATTGGGGTCTTCCTGTCAGGGAGCTCTGCTCTGTGAGCCGACAAGCCTTGTGGGCACAGACAACTACACGTGCGCACATGTGTGCTCCCACAAACCCAGACCCTGAACAGACCTGAACCCAGACGTAGTGGCAGCTAGTGCATGGGTGACGCTGGGCTGGGGGTCAGGCCTGGAGTCTGTGGGTGGGGGTCTTTGAGAGGCCTCTGAGGAAGGTGGGCTGGAAGGGGTGACAGAGGGGCCAGGGAGAGAAGGAAGCTGGGTACCCAGGGCCTGGGCTGAGGCTGCAGATGTGGGCTTCCCTGGGGCATGGGGACTTGGGGGCTGGCTCAACCCCGAAGCCATGTCTCCCTTCAATGAGTCTCCCTTTTCAACCCCCTCTGGTCTGTGACTTTACGTTTTAGTGGGCCTCAGCCCTAACTGCACTTGGAGTTACCTGGGGAATGTTTACAATCCCAGTGCCCTGGCCCCAATTCACACACTGTGGTGGTTTTAAAATACATCCACAAATGCATTGGTACTTCTCCCTTTTGAAGATGGAATCAAATTCCCTTCCCCTAGCGTGTGGCTCCTTCTAACAAACAAACAAAAGCAGAAATGACAGTGTGTGATTTAGAAGGTTAGGGCACAAAAGGCACTGGGCTGCTTCTTTGCACTCTTTGGGATCACTCCCTCAGGAAGAAGCCAACGGCCATGCCACCAGGACACTTAAGCAGCCCTAGGGAGAGGCCCTGAGACCTGCTGCCAACAGCCATGTGAGTGACTCATCTTGAAAACGGATTCTCCAGCCCCAGTCAAGCCTTCTGATGACGGCAGCCCCGGCGGCCTGCTGAGCTACAGCCTCATTAGAGATCCTGAGTCAGGACGACCTGGCTCACACTGCTCCTGGATTCCTGACCCTCAGAAACCATGTAAGAAGTGTTTTTAGGTGCCGCGTGTTTTAGGGGTAATTTGTTATGCAGCAATGATAACACATTCATTTCATTAGCATCCTTGGGGGTGGGGCAGGACACAGGTGTGTTTAAAAGCTCCCCGGAGTGACACCAGGGTGCATCCAGGGTTGAGAGCCAATGCCCTAGGCCTGTGTGTGTGCTCGTGAGAGTATGTGTGCCTGTGTACTTGGCTGTGTGTACATGCCATGTGCATGGGGGTGGGGGAGGCACTGTATCATGTGCATTTGCCAGGATGCATAAATGTCAGCACCCCCTTGGGTATGTCTCTCTCAGAGTGAGTCAGAATATTTGCCCCAGGTTCCTGTGTCAGGGCCTGGTTCAGGATGGCCTGCGGCATGGAAAGAGCCTTGGAGGCTTTGTGGCTAGACCACTTCCTCTCTGTGAGCCCTCTCTGAGCCTCAGTTTCCCGTTTTTGAAATGGGGACATGCACATCACCATTCTGCCCAGTCCTTGAGGAGGCATTATTTGAGCTGGCTGCATGTCCCCTGGCCTGGTTTTGGCAATATTCTGGTAGCGCCAGGACTTTGTTGTGATGGCCCTCAGTGTGATGACATCTGACCTTCAGTTGTACAGATGTGAAAGCCATCAAATGTGTGGCCCCTCACTAGGATCTGACCTGAAGGAGGGTCTGCCACAGGGGACATCCTCAGGGTGGGGTGGGGGTGGGGGAAGGGACAATATTAGTCATGCTGGGTTAGGATTTGGGATTTGAGGCCAATAGCCTTGCCCTCCTAAAAGCCAGCTGGCTCAGATTGACAGGACAAGGAGTTCATCTTCATGTGCCAGAGAGCGAAGATGTCACTTCTGAAGCAGGAAGCAGAATAGTTTACTTCTTTGTAACTAAGGGAGGCTGATGGTTCTAGCTGAGTCTAGACCCTTGCCACCTGCGTGTCTTTGGCTGGCCTCTTAGCCTTGCTAGGCCTGTTTCCTATCTATGAAGTGGATGAGCAAATGAGCTTTTACCTTGTACATGTGACACACTGCGTTTTCCCACCAGAGCCCCTGGCAGGCCACTGGGGTAGCCTGGGAGGTGGGGAAAGGGGGGAAATCTGGGCTGGGGAAGCCCCCCCTGGGCCTCCAACAACCTGCAGACAGAACTGATTCCCAGGCCTGGCTCTTACTTGCTGTGTGACCTTAGGCAAGCCTCTGCCCCTCTCTGGGCTTTGATCATCATCTATAGGTAATAACGCCTATCTCCTGGGGTGGGGTGTGGAGAAGATGGAATAAGACGCTGCATGGGGCCTGCCCTGCACAGTCACAGTGCCTGGCCTCCAGTAAAGGGCAAATGCGCTTGTTACAAGCCCCAGCTAAGTCTTTACAAGGGTAATTGGAACACATTCAGCTGGTTTCTTTTCTATGGAAAATGGCTTCTCATTTCCCCGGGAAGGAAGGAGAGCAGGGGGAGGAGGAAGAGGAAAGCAGCACTTGTGAGCCCACCATGTGCCCCAGGAGCACTATGCTCAGACTTCCAGCCCACTGAGGCATCTAAACCTCACGACACTAAGGATGATGGGTCCCATTTTACAGACAAAGAAACTGAGGCTCAGGAAGGTTAAGGAACTTTCTTGCTCAGTGTCACACAGCAAGGGGTACAGAACCAGGGCTGGAACCCAGGACCAGCGACTGCAAAGCCTGGGCTTTTCTGTGGGTGCTTGAGGGCTGGGAGAGGTCCAGGCCATGAGCCCCACTTGCTCCCAATGGGGCCGTTGACCTCATTTCTTGCTCCCTCAGAGGCTGTCACCAGGTTAGGGGTAGGTGGGTGGGTAGAAATGACGGTGAAAGGGTCAGCAAGAGGTGCCCAGGACTGCCCTGAAGTTTGAAGGATTTAGGTTAGATTTGCAGGAAGAGTGCAGATCCTGAATGCACAGGCTGGCAGGTGCACAGGGCCTGTGGGGACTTTCCCCCTGGGAGTTTAGGGGCCTCGAGGAGCTCGGGCTCCCCTGACACGCAGTCAGCCTGAGCTTGGAAAGGGCGAGAGTTGGTTCTTTGAGGAGACAGGGAGATTGTCGGGTTAATCTATGCAGGGACCCACCAGCATAAGTGATTTGGATGGACGGGCCATCTCTGATTTTGCTGATGCATCTAAAAACAGATGGTCAAGTTTACAGGCTGTGGATATCAGAGCTTATATTCCAACCTCCAGCACTTGTGAGCAGAGTGATGTTGGACAAGCCACCTAAATCCCTGTGCCTCAGTTTCCTTATCGGTAAAATGGAGACAAGGAAACCTGTGTCAGAGGTGGTACTAGGATTAAATGAGATCAACCCTTTATAGCATTTAGGCCAGTGTTTGGCACATTGAAATCACCCAGTACATGGTGACAACCGTTAGGAATTGTCTGAGAAGGTAGAAGGAATTGGTGACTTCCTGCGTCTGGGGTCCTGCCTGGCAGTGCTGAATGGTCTGTCTTAGTCCTGCCTCTCCCTTTCTATGAGATCTTGATGAAAACCCACCAAACTCCTCTGAGCCTCAGCTTCTTGAATTGCCAGATGGGACCCAAGTCCCTGCTCTTCTGTGGGGACAGAGACATCAATGGCTAGAAATGTGTAGCAGATGCTCTGGGCATGACTAGACAGCCCACCCTGCACCCTCATGGGGCCCCCATAATAATCTTTTTCCTCACTCCTTCATAATAAATTTAAAAACATTTGGTGAACCCTTCTTTTTGCCAGATACTGTGCCCATGACACAGAAGTTACCAGTAGCACTTGTTGGGTGCCAGCTCTGAGTTCTAAACGCCACACCACCATCTGTCACCTGCACAACCCCTGGGAGAGGGTGACAATCACTCCTGCTGTGAAGATGAGGATGATGCAGCTTTGAGATCTTAGGTAACTTACCGAAGGTCACACAGAAAGACAGTCATCTGGCTGCTATTCGAACCCTCTTCTTTCTGCCTCTAAAGCCCCATCTCTCATTCCCTCCATCCCATCACTTCCTGTTGAATCCACAGAGTGCTCCTGGGAGCTCAGGATAACTGTTTCTACAGATGAGCAACAGAGAATTCTAGAGGTTAAATACTTTGTCCAGTGCTCTCCCAATACCAAATCCAACTCCCAACGCAGGTTTCTCTGACCCAGGACCCCTGCTCCCTCCTGTCCCAGTGACCTCTCACCCCAGTGGGACCCAGATTCCTTTTGGTCCTAGTCTCTGTTTCCCTGTTTTCTTTGTGACCCTCTGTGTCCTTGAATTAACCTCTCATCTCCAGTGATTCTGCCAGTTGGGGAGCTTTGTATAGTTGTCCTGGGAAGAGTCCTTGCTTGGGCCACAGTCCTGAGGACTGAGCTCTGTGCGATGACACCCGAGGATTGTCAAAGAAGGAATCACAGCCCCCACAGCACATAATCCAACCCTGGGCCTTTCCTTTGACAAGGAAACTCTCACTGAACCCATTTCACAGATGACACAGCTGATGCTCGGAGAGCCTGATTGGGACCCTATCGTCGAGGAGTTGTTGCAGCTGAGACTCTGCTGACTTGGACTGATGAGCCTGGCTGGCTCTGGCCTCTGGCAGGATGAGAGGTGAGTGTAAGGACAGAGAAAGGTGGGGGGAGGAAGCAAAGCTCAATGCAGAGCTGGCCCCTTGTGGGTGAGGAGTCCATGTGTATTCATGGGGGTCTGAAGAAGAGGACAGAGAAATCCATGGTGCTTCCCGGTGCTCTCAGCTGCAGGAGCCAGGTTGGCGTTCGTGCAGGAATGCCGGCGGGTGGATGTCCAGCTCTGGGCTTTGGTTGGCCTCTCATCTGCCTCCTGCCCCACTTTGCTACCTTCCCAGTGGGGCTGTCCCTCTGAGCCCAGGGGTGATGGGACAGCTGAGGACAAAACCAGGACTTGGCAGCAGAAAGGGGAGCAGGGGAGAGAGGTTGTTCCCTGGAAGTCTCAGGCCTTTAGCACTGCCAGTTGGGGTGGGGGAGGTGTTAGAACCCCTCTGGCCTAGAGAATGAAACGTTTATTTTCCCCAGTAGGTGAAGTGGGTGGTAGAAGGAAGGAGTAGAGAAGAGGAAGAAGGATTAGAAACTTCCTGGAGAAACATAGACAGGGGACACAGACGCAGGGAGAGAAGGAAAGACACCAGGGAGACCTAGTGGCAGCCCGATCTGAAGCTGCAGATCCGGACCTGGCAGGAGAGGCACAACTGGCATCTTCGGAGGGTGGCGAGGCCCCAGGACCTCCTTTCTGTGGGGAAGAATTTGGACTCTGCTGCACGGGGAGACGACTCAGCTTCCTCTCAAGTCCCTTCTGGGGATGGAGGAGGCCAGACAGGCCTTCTCCAGGCAAGAGCCTCTCCCCTTCTTCCACCCCAGGTACAGGGTCTCACTCCTCACCCAGCTCCTCCTACCCTCTGGCTCAGGACCTGGGAGAAGCTGCTGGCTCCTAGATTCCCAGGCTTCAGCCTTAGAAGGGAAAGCCTCACAGATGGGGAAACTGAGGCCCTGGCAGGGACTTGCTTGCATCTCCTTCAGGCACAATGCAGAGTGGCAGCATAGCCCGGGGCCCACTGCCCAAGTCCTGGCTGAGCTTTGGTTTCCTGATGATCCTGGGAGGAAGAGGGACATATCTAGGCTCCCTTTTCACCCCCAACATCCCACAGGTGACTTTCTAGGGGTAGTGAGTCTGAGAGGCAATGGGGCAGTAAGGGGGAACAGCAGGGAGCATTTATCAGGGGCCCCCTGGGGCATATACTGCCCTTTGACTCATCACCACCTGTAGGGCAGAAATGATGGCTCCTACGTTACAGGTGAGGAAATCCAGACTCAGGATTATTCAATTGCCTAAGGTCACTCAGCTGTAAGTGGTAAAAACACGTGAGGAAATCCATACTCAGAGAGGATTATTCAATTGCCTAAGGCCACTCAGCTGTAAGTGGTAAAAACTAGGATTTGAATCCAGGTCTGGCCCAAAGTCTGGACTCTTTCCATGGTGCTGTGTGCATAGGATTAGGAGTGGAAATGGAGGGAGAGCAGCCACCCCAAAACTGGGTTTGGAGAGAGGGGCACAGGCCAGGAGTGGGGGATTGCCTAGTGCAGCAGGGCAGGTAGGCACCCCATGTCCTCATGTCCAGAAAACCTTGGTTAGAACTCTGTCTCTGCCAGGCCCCACCTGTGTGAGGGTGGGCTAATCCCTTATCCTATCTGAGCCACATATGAATGGAGTGGCTGTGAGGTGTCTCCTGGATGTTTGGTGAATGAATGAATGAATGAAACAGCAAGAGACGGTGTGAAGAGGAAGTCCACTTATTCTGACTTGGGTCTAAGCCTACAGTGCCACCTCCGACCTGGGACAGAGTCCCTGTAGGCGCCCAGCTCCTGAATCTCTGTCCTTCTCAGCCCACCTAAACGAGGTCCCCTAGCCTTCCCCATATACCATGGGGAGGCCAAGAGATCCAGCAGATAGGCGGTGGATGGGGGTGCCCATACTGGTGGCCCTGACTCCGGTCAGGGCTGCCTATTGCATGATGGCATCCTCTCTTCTATGAAGTCACCCTGAGATCTCTCCTTCTGGGCTAGGTTAGTTGCTGTTAATTAAACCAATTGTTGGCCCGAATGCCCATCCTGTTAACATGTCTCCTAGACCCATTAATCATCCACAGCAGAGGAAGGGGATGGGAGGTTCGGGTGGGGGTGGAGGGTCCTGAAAACCAAGCCAAGCTGCCTCATGGAGACGAGGAGGGACCCGAGAGACTCAGGTCCACTTGTTGTTCCCTCTTGGGAGTCTTGGAAACTTCCGTCTCAGCCTAAGAATTCCTGGAAGCTTGCTGTGTCTGCACCCCATGAGGTCCAACTGAGGCCTTTTGCCTCCATTACCCTTGGGACCTCTTTCCTATTCAGCTTCCCTGGGGCAGGGCCCGCAAGAGGGTGGAGGTGACTGCATGGTTTGAGGTGGGTGGGTGAGGGCTCATCTGTGAGGTCAGAATGGAAGGCTGGACAGGAGTGAGGGTTCCAGTTGGTGAGCCACGTTATCCCCACTCCACTCATGGACACCTTTCCCAGTCCTGTTCCCTCTGTAGCTCTTTGGGGCCAGGTGGGGCTCTCCAAACACCTCATGTCTCTGCTTAGGCCTTCATAGGTGGACCTAGAGGCAGATGCTGGGCCCATGCAGGGGTGCTCAGATAGTCAGTAGGCCTCCCTCTCTTGCCTCCTTCCTTCCCTGCCCCCTCCCCCCAGTGTCAGGGGCCAGCTGGGCAGGGAGGGAGCTAGGGTGCGGCCAGCAGAAGGTGCATAAATCATTATTGGCGAAGACCTCAGCCCTGAGCTGCGGGTGGAGGCTGCTGCTCATGGTTCAGGCCAGGGCATAAATCATAATTCCCTTACAATAGATCCTTTTGCAGCCGCCATCAGGAAAACTGTGTTGGTTTTATCGATTTTTTGACACGGGGGCCTAGGCAGCGGGCGGCTCCTGAATCATTATGAAATGAAACTGATTAGGAATTCATGGAATACTAAATAAACTTTACGAGCCCGTTGTAAGTTTTTTGATGCATGGGGAGCGGAAAATGAAAACTAATGATATAAAAATTACACAGCGTGCTGAGTATTATTATACCACTATTGATTTGTTTCAAACTGTACATCAAAATCGAAGAGGGCTGGGGCGGCTCCTGCAGTGATGCCGGGGATGTTTGGACTCACCAGGCTGGAAGACTTTTTTTTTTCCCCCTTCTATTTTTATGTATTTATTTTTTCCTTTCTCTTTCCTCTAGCCTCCCTGCTCTGTAATCTAACTCCTTTCTCCTAGCCACCCACCCATAGGGCAGCCTGGAACCTGGACCCTGACTCAACTTTAGTCCCTGGCCTCTAACTGGTCTTTCTCTCCAGAGCTGTATTTTCAACCTGTGAGTTTCTCTTTTCCCTTCCCCATGTTTCTCTGGTGAAGGACAGTATGCTTCAGAGAAAATAGTTGGAGGTCTGTTTCCTGTTCGCACCTTGCTGTGTGTCCTTGGGCAGGTCCCTGTGCCTCTCTGGATGCCAAAAAGATTGGACTCATTAGATCAGGGTTTCTCAGAGTCTGGCCTACTGAGAACCCACATATCGTCTTCAGAGCTTGTCACAAATACTAATCCCTGAGCCGCCCCCTCCTTAGATGAACTGGCTCCATATCTCAGAAGGGAGCTCCGAGGGCTGGCCGAGTGGCGCGATGGTTAAGAACTGGCTTGGGATGCCAGAGGGCCCCGGTTCGGATCCCACATATGAGGGACAGTGACACTGCCCTCTACAGCTAAGATGCTGAACAACAGCTCAACCTGGAGCTGGGCAGCCGTGAGTCGCTGGCGACGGCGGGGGCTGCAGTCCCTGTGGCAGTGGGTTGTCATAAGCTACCATGTGTAGCCAGCAGCCAGCGTGAGCGGCCAGCAGCCGCAGTGAGCGGCCATCCAGAAGCCGGCGACTGATCTGCCTCGCCCGGGAAGAGCGCAATGATGGTGCCAACTTGCGCCAGTGAAGCAACGTCCTCCACAACTAGACTGAAGAACAAAAACGACAGCAACTTGTCTGTTCCCCTTCCCCCAATTCCCCAGCACTGTTCCCATCCCCCCAATTCCCCAATAAAAATCTTAAAAAAAAAAAAAAAGAAGGGAGCTCCGAGAATATGCATTTTACTAAGCACCCTGTGTAACCCCCATGCATGTTCCGTGTAAGCCACTGTACCCACTGGTCTGAACCGACACGTCTGAGCCACGTATCCCACTGGAGTGTCAGAAGTGGCTTTAAATAGCTGTGAATGTTGCCCTCTGTATTAACACTTTTTTTTTTTTTTAAGATTTTATTGGGGAATTTGGGGAGGGGAACAGACAAGTTGCTGTCCTTTTGTTCTTCAGTCTAATTGTGGAGGACGTCGCTTCACTGGCCCATGTTGGTATTATCATTGCGTTCTTCCTGGGTGAGGCAGTTGCTCGCCGGCCATTTGGAGGGTTGCTCACAGTGGCTCACGGCCACTCACGCTGGCTGCTGGCCACACACGGTAGCTTATGGCAGCCCACTGCAGCTTCACTGCAGCCTACACTGTCGCTGGCCACTCACAGCAGCCCAGCTCCAGGCCGAGCTGTTGTTCACCATCTTAGCTGTAGAGGGCGCAGCGTCACTGGCCCTCATGTGGGATCTGAACCGGGGTCCTGCTGCTCAGAGCTCGCGCTCCCAAGCCAACTCTTAACCAAGAGCCATTCTGCCTACCCTGTATTAGTTAACTTTTGATAGCGTGTGATGCAGGAACAAACAATCCTCAAATCTCAGCAGCTTAGAGCAACAAGAATTCATCTTTTGCTCATGGTACATGTAATCTGCTGCGGGTCGTTTGTGGCTCAGCTCAGAGTGACAAAGCAACCCAAGTGAAAACACGTTATTCTGGTGGCAGAGGGAAAAGAGCAAGAAAGATGGTGGGAACATGTGATGCTCCTAAAGTTTTAGCTGGGATGTGACTTATGTCACTTCTGCTCCCATTCTGTTCCCTAAAAGGAGTCATGTCATCAAGTCCAATGTCAATGAGATGGAAAGGACACTCCTGTCTTAGTAGATGGGCAGCAGGGAGAGGGATGGGTAGGAAGAGAATGCAGTGGATGTTGTAATACACTGTACCAAATTCTCCTGGACTTGGTCTTGGGTCCAGGCAGCCCTAGGATTTGGGGTCCAAGATGGTGTTTGGATGGACCAGGGGGTTTGGCCCAGCACAACTTGAATGGGGCTGCTACTTTACACAGGTGTGCTCACTGTACCAAATCATGTGTCTCAATGACAGTTATCCACTGACTTCCTCTGCCCACTCTGAGATCCTGGCCTTCCTCTTGGGTGTCCTCAGGGGGCATGGATTCAGCCCTTTGTCACTAAGTGTCTTTGTTTCCTTTATTTCTGCCTTCCTGCTGGGGAGGCCTGTAAACACCTGCCCTGGCTCCTCAATGGAACTGGTGTAGCAATTAGAATCCTTTTATAATACTGCCCTTTATCCTCTAAATTCGGAGGGTAAATTTAGATTTTGTAAATTGGATTTTCTTAAAGTGGAACACACTCAGCTTTCTTTTTTATCAAGTGTTTCACTTTTTCACATGAGATAACTCATGAAAGTCATCTCTTCTGTATTCTGATTATGTTCAACTTCACATTAGCCGGAGTCTCAGAGAATTTGAACTCTTCCCCTGGACACAATGTGTAACTCCCAAAACCACGTTACTGCCCAGCTCCAGCCGTCCAGGGTGGCATTCTCAGGAAGCCCATTTATGTCGGATGTCCAAGGATTACTTGAGGGAATCCACCCCATTAACGTGGGTCTGGGAGATAGCAGGGCCATCAGTGGCACAAGCTGGACCATTGGGGACCTCAGTATTTCTCTAAGGACACACACACACACACACACACACACACACACACACACACACACACACACAGAGTCTATATATAAACCTTTTTAGAACTAGACAAAATGGATCACACAGTGGTCCAGAAACAACACAGGAATAAGAGTCTTAAGGTTTGAGTTCAAATCTTAGTTCTGCCCCTAACCAGCTTTGTGGCTTTGGATATTACTTAAAAAAATAATCTGGGATTCAGTTTCCTCCACTGTCAAAGATAGATTTGGACTCACTTCCATCCAGGGGATTATAGTGGGCAGTGGTGAACACACTGGCACAATTCCCACAAGATGTTGATGCCTGTATCAGTTCCAACTCTATTCAGTTTGGGGAAGGAGGCTGATAGAAACCTAAACTCAAACTGGCTTAGGTAAAAAGGCAGTTACTGACTACTGGAGAGGCCAAGGGAGTCTTAAGGTGGATCCGGAAGTTCAGATAAGATCAAAGATCTGTCTTTACCTCTCAGCTCTTTTCGTCTTCCTCTAGGCTGGCCTCTTTCTCAGGCATGCTCTCTCTTCATGGCTGCCATTAACACTAGGCCCATATCCTAGTGGTTTCACAAAGGGAGCATCTTCTTCTCAGTAGTAACAGTAAAATTCCCAGGAAGTTCATTGGCCTAGCTTAGGTCACATGCCCACCTATGAACCAATCATTATAGCCAGGGGTGGAGGGAGGATTTCAGGCTCATAGCCATCTTTGGAGCTAGAGAGTGGGCTCTGCCCCTGATGAACCACATGGACTCACAGTGGGAAAGAGATGCAGGCTCCAAAGGAAATTTGAGGTACAATTTCAAAACAGATAGATTCTAGGCAGTTAAAGGTCACAGATGTCCACTGAAGTCCCTGAGGTCAGGGGCAGCAGCAGTGGGCAGGGTGAAGGCAGAATAGATGAGGCTTTTCTGGCCTTAAGTCATATCTTGAACTTTGGAGACAGCTGGGATAAAGCCCAAGGCTGGGTGGGGGTCAGGGGTCCTTCACATGCCAGGGGAACTTGGGGACAGCAGTGGAGCACCGAGGCTGTCATGGGCAAAATGACAAAGTTTCCCATCTTCACTGTTAGCATCTTCATTTCTGCATAAGCAGGGTTGCTAATTTGTGAGCAATGCTGGTCTCTAAAGTTACACATCTGGGTTCACACTCAATTTTACCTCTTCCCAGCTGTGTGACCCTGATCCAATCTCCTGCACTCTGAGCTGAGTTTCTGAGGACTGAGTGAGCAAAAGTAAGCGCTGGCCCCACCCTGGCTCTGGGAAGCTGCTCAGGTAAGACGTATTTGCCCTCTGGCCCTAGAACCTGGCCTTTCTGCAGAATCCCTCCCGGGTTCTGAATGGATATATCTGTTGTGTCCTCCGCTCTGGTCTTTCACTGAGGGCAGGACCACATCACATACATGGTTGTTCCCAGCCTTAGCACTGTGTGTGGCGCATTGGCTGCAGTCCACGAATGGCTGTGGAATGGAGTCACAGAGAGCAGCTGATTGGGAGATCCTCCACATGTGAGACCTGAATGTAGCCAGACCCCTTTCAGCCTCTGCTCTACCCCATGCTCATTCTGTAGCACACATCATATATAATTCCCAAAGTCTAGGTGAGCAAAGTGGGTTTTACTCAAGTTTTCATGGGAAGATAGGGGAGCAGATGACATCACACACCACACTCCAAACTAATCATACCACCCACTGGACTTCTCTCTTCTCTCCTTCCAGACAGCACTCTTTCCCTCTTCTCCAATCCCAGTTTCTTTAAAAAAAATAAATAAATCAGACCCTCATTTTGCATCCACGCAGCAAAATAAAAGCCTGGTAGGACACAGACCACCTGACCCCATTTCACTTGCTTTATCCCCTTTTTTGCACTATGGCCAACCACCAGGACTCTGTGCCCTTGAAAGCCCAACAACCCCCTAAAGCATGGGAGCATGCTGATTCCCTGAGGCTCAGAGAGGGGACATGACTTGCCCCTGTCACCCAGCTTCTGTACAGGGCTCCTCCACTGCACCCCACCCTGCATTGGAGGGGTCTAGTTTTGGCCCCCTCCCTGTGTCCATTTGTCCCTGTGGGTGGGAGATGCAGGGTGGAGCAGGATTGCTCCTGGCTGGCTGGCTCCCCTCATGGAGTTTGGGGTGCTATACACATTGAATTTAGATGTGGCTCTGAGCAGGCCATTCATTCATTCCTGACCATATCGACTGCAGAATTGAGTGCTACAAGTAAGAAGGAGTTTAGCTATTATTCTCCTACTGATTTGATTTAATGTTTGGTTTATTCCCGTCCCTCTCCCCCTCCTCTCCTCATCAGTTTGACATTTGCATAGTGTTTCCCTGCAGTTTTGTCAAATACACTTTTTTTTTCTGGTAACTCCCTGCTTTGGCTTGACCGGTTTTATTTTCGGGGGAGTTTGGAGCCCATTGAAGCACCTCCGTCCCTCCCTCCCTCCTCTGAGCATTTTCTTCCCACCTGGTGGGGGGGAGGGGCACATAGATAACCAATTTCCCTGGTTCTTGCCCCTTTGTGAGCCTATAAGATCCCCACTGCCTAGTACCCTTCCAGTATTTCTAAGTGACCTGGGTGGGTGGTGGCTCAGCACGCTCATGAATGAGCCTGCCCTGCCCACCACCGGGTAGCCTCTGCCCTTCCACCAGGCATCTCTGCCAATGGCTCAAAACTCTTAGGTTGGTAGAGCTGCCCAGCAGTGAGGTGGCATGTTCTGTCCCCTCTGTCCCTTGGTGCTGCCTTTTTTTAGAGGGGGGAGTCCCACAGCTGGAGTGCTTGGGGCTCAGGGCTTCCAGAATACCTGGTTATCTTAGTTTGATGTCACCCGGAAGCAGACCCTGAGACAAGGGTTCAACGGAAGTGGTTTATTTGGGAGGTGAAAGGGATAGCTGGGAATGGGTGGGATGTGGGACAGGGACGGAAACCGGAAACCCCAGGGGATAGGTAAGCCTAATCCTGCCTAGTTTCCCAGGTTACCCAACATTCCTCAACCCCTGGGGCAAGCACCCCAGGGATGAGAGAGGATCAAACTGGAGCCTTCCTCCTCACTAGAAGGCTGTCAAGCCAACTGGGGAAGGGCCCAGTCAGGACAGGGAGATCTTCAGCAGAAACCTGCAGGCTCCTAAATCCCAGCTCCTGTGCTTGGACCCCCTCTCTCCAGCTGGCTGTAGACTGGAGCTAAATCTAGTGGGATGAGGTGAGAGCAAGGCAGCTCGGAGCTTAAGGAGAGGTGGACACATAGGCAAATGCGTCAACAATGGGATGATTAAGGGGCGGCGGATTGGGGGAGGGGGGTTGTCACTTCGAGGGGTAAAAAGTATAACTATTGCACTGTGTTGTACAGCTGAAACTAACTCTAAAAAATGTGTATTTCATAATAAAAAATAATTTAAAAAAAATGATCAAGCAGAGGTTGAATGATTGCCTGCCCAAGGATGCCGTTGGCAGAAGGCAGGGAGCTAGCATATATTAAACACCAACTGTATACCAGACCTGGATATGTGGAACTAGAACGCAAACTCCTTAAAGGTTGGGGACCATGTTTTATTTCCCTTTGTATTCTCAGTGTCTAGCATTGTGCTTGGCTCCTGGTCTTAAAAACTTAGAATAACAGGAAAACTAGCTACTATTTACAGTTCCCTACAAGAGACTAAGAGCCTTTTGTTTATTGTAATGAATCCTTGACAATTCATGGTCGGTATGATTATCCCCATTTCACAGAGGAAACAGAGTCTCAGTGGGGTTAAACGACTTGCCTAGGGTCACACATCTATGGGGTAAAGTCAGAATCTGAACTCAGGTCTATCTGCCTTGTCAAGTCCCCGATTTCTCCCCTCCCTTGTGACATGTGCCTGCACTGAGAGGGAAGTAAGACTCCAAATGTCTGTGGAAGGCCCTTCAACTTCGGAGGTTGTCTTGTTAGCCTCCATCCTTGTCTACCCCCCACCAACTGCAAAGAAGAGGAAAAGCCCTTTCCTCCTCCTCAGGTGGCTCGTGGCGGATTACTTAGCGCTTGACATGGTGTGTCTCTGTGTCACTGTTCCCAGGCGGAATTAAATCAGGACAGGAAAATATTAATTTGGAGTTGGGGATGGAGGCCGCTCCTTTCCAATTACTCTCCACCCCGTCAGGCTTATCCTGGCGCAAACAAGGAAGGAGGCTGGATTAATTGCTTTGGACTCTGCCCCACTCCAGTCCCAATTACTGGGCCGGCTTGGCTCCCAGCATTATGAAGTGCACTGCTGTGCAGGAAATTGTGTGAAATTTTAACGGATTTTCAGACGCAATAATGGAGCGCACAGGATTTGGGGCCAGCATTTGCTGGGCGGCTGGGCCCTCTGTGCCTCAGCTGAGGTTCAGCTGTTTGGGGTTTCTTTGTGTATTAAAGGATCATCTGGTTAACCCCAAAGGCCAGGGCCACCAGAATGGTTCAGACCCTGACCCTGCAGAGGTAGGGTGGGCTCCTGGAGGACAAGGAAGTCCACTGCCTTCATCATCATAATAATACCATTTTCTGAGCCTCCACATGCGCCCGGTGCTTACCCACAACATCTGTAAGCCTCATCCCTTGAAGTTCATATTTTTTCCCCATCTTTTATTTATTTATTTTATTTTATTTTATTTTTTTTTAAAGAATATTTTATTTTTATTCATTTATTTATTTATTTTGAGCTGAGCCATCCTGCCACCTGTTGGCAGCTCAGCACAGGCCGGCATTTGAACCACTGTTGCTCAGAGCTCAAACTCTTTTTTTTTTTTTTTGTTTAGCTGAGCCATCCCGCCACCTGTTGGCAGCTCACGGCTGCTCAGCTCGGGCTGACTCGAACCGCTGTTGCTCAGAGCTCAAACNGAACCGCTGTTGCTCAGAGCTCAAACTCTTGAGCGAGCTCTTAACCAACTGAGCCACTCAGCCGGCCCTCCCCATCTTTTAAAGGAGGAAAAGAGGACACAGAGAAGTTAAGTAACTTGTGCAAGGTTATCTGGTTACTTAGGGATGAAACCAAGATTTGAACCCAGGTCTGTCTCCAAAGCTATGCTGTCATCACTCTGCCTCCTCCCTCATCTTTTACCCCTTCCTAAGGATGCATTACCCATGTGTCTTTCCCACTGTACTTGAGAGTACACAGTCCTTTCTCATTCTTTCTCTGCATCCATACTGTCAGGGTGCCTGGCACACAGCAGGTGCCCACGAGAGGTTTGTTGAACTGCATTGAACTTGGCCTGGCACCTGGACTCCAGGATTTATTAATGGTATGAGAGGGGTGGGCTGATGCAACCCAGAGACGTGTCTGGGTCAATGAGAATGAGCCCCATGTGAGCCCACCTGGAACCCATAGGAGGGAGTGGGGAAGGGAATGTGTCCCCAGCCCTAAAGTGTAACAGGTGCTGCCTAAGTGCTTTCCATGTAGAGTTTCTGTTCATCCTCACATTGACCTTAAGAGATGGGTGGCATCACCCACGTCCGAGAGCTGTGAAAATGAGCCTTAGAGGTGAGTGGACTTGTCTGAGGTCACACAGTTAGGAAAGGATGGCCTGATCTGCCTGTCTGGAGCCCCAGGACTTTGGTTTGCCTTAGTCAGTTGGAGCTGGAAAGGCCTGGGGTGTGGGTTTCCACACCCCTTAAAGCCAGGGCCCCTGTGGTTTAAACAGTAAGCAAAACTCTATTCGCATGTAAATATAATATGTGAAGCTAGTAAAAGTGGAAATGGTCTGATGGTTTCAGAGGAGTCAGGGGGACCAGGATGGAGTTGGCAAGAGGGGTGACTAACTTGGAGATGGGAATGGTGGTATGGCATTTGGGGAAGGGAATACTCTAGCTCACAAATCTAGCTCAAAAAAATCTCAGACTCTGGTGGGGCTACCACGTGGAAAGAGAATCAGACTTGAGTCGGGGGTGGGAGGAGCAAAGAGAAAGACCCTGGAGAAGATGGGGGTGGTAGAGGGATGAGGGTGAGGCAGACGGTGAGCATCATTAACTGTCCAATTCTCACCTGCCCCTTTTAACAAAAGGGGAATTAATTATGTGCAGGGGATGCTCCCTTAATGGCCATCATTTAGTTTAATTTAAGAAACAAGCCTCTCCGCACACCCACCTCAGCCAGCAGCACCACCATTGGCAGTTGCATTGATTAATGGCCTCCTCCTGGATATAAGGAGGGCAGGGGTTCTCAAACTGGAGCTGCCTCAGAATCTCCTGGGAGGCTCATTAGAACGTGGTTTGCTCTGTCTGCCCCACCCCTGGGTGGTGTCTGGTAATTTGCATTTCTAACAAGTTTCCAGGTGATGCTGATGTTATTGGTCTGAGGAACACACTTGGGAGCTGCAGTGGAGACAGGGTTTCTGTAGTGCCATCCCAGTCCTTGAGAACTTGGCCCCTCACCCCCAGGGGTTTCCTAATCTAATGGAGGTAGGTATCGTCATCTCTGCCATTTTACACCCCCGAGGTGCCCCTCGTTCTCCAAGGATGTGTATGACAAGTGCAGCGTCTCTGTGGCCCCTGCCCTGGGCAGTTCTGTTCAGAGAGGAATGGTGGAGTGCCAAGGGCCTGATTCCTCGACCACTCCGCCTACATGCAGCCCCTCCTAAGCTGGATTCAGGGGACACCCGCTTACTTCATCCTCAGGCCCAGGGGAAGGTGGACACAGCTCTGCAGGCCCTCTGTCCCCGCCCACCAGTTGAGAGAGGTCGGGCAGCGAGCATCTCGGGAGGCCTGGCAGTGGCAGGAGGGGGGCCTACGATTACAGGCCTGACTGTGGGCCACAGACAGTCTGCCGCCCACCCATTGATCCTGCTATGCAGGCTTTGCCAGGACTACCATCCAGAGAGCCTGTTTGCACCTGTGTCAAGGCGAATTCAGGAAACCTAATTAGCTAGTTTGGTGTTTTATAATTAGGTCCTATAAAAGAATTCATAGGTAGTGATAATAAGCCCATTTAGAAATCTATTAAGCTTTGGGGCAGTTGAAGGGAAACCCTGTAACTGTGTGCACATGTGCTTTCTCTGTCCCCTCTGTCTCTTCCCTTCACTTTTTCTCTAGTTCTCCTACCCTCTTTCCCCATCTGCATTCTCAGTTACTCTGACTCCTCTATCACGCTAAATGCTAAAACCTTTGGATTTCCACTCTGTGTCAGGCAGTGGCACACAATGATTCAGTGAGCCCTCCCCACCACCCTAGGACCGGGGTACTATCATTGTCCCCATATTACAGACCAGGAGATTGGAGGGCAAAGAGGTCGAATATCCCCTCTGAAGATACACACCCTTAAGTAGCTGAGCCAGAAGTTGAGTCTGGACCATCTGGCTCCGAATCCCTCTGAGCCTCACTTTCCTCAGCCTGCATCACCTCTTCCACATGCAGCCTCAGTCCTCCTCGCGGCATTGCTCCCACCAAGCTGGCTGAACTGAAATTTTACAAATCACATTCATTCCTGTTTTCTCAGAATTGGTGCCAGGGCTTCAGAGGTAGCTTTAGATGGGTCTGCAATGGACAGTGGCTTCTAATACATTTTGCTTCTCTTCCCACTGGATTCCTGTGTGGTACAAAGAGCAGGTTGAATGCTTCCCTCCCTCCTTCCTTCCTTCTTTCCTCCCTCCCTTCCTTTCTCCCTTTTATTCTTACTTCCTCCTTTCCTTCCTTTCTCCTTTCCTCTCCCTCTCTCTCCCTCTCTCTCCCTCTCTCTCCCTCTCTCCCTCTCCCTCTCTCCCCCATTCTTCCTTCTTCCCTGCCTTCCTGCCTTCCTTCCCTGTACTAGGGCTGAGGAGCCAGAAATGAAGTCAGCCACTTTCTAGCTGAGGAGCCCAAGGGGCGCCTTAATGCTTCCATATCTGCATTAGACACCCTAGCTCTCTCCCTTATCACCCTGTGTGCTTCCTTCGTAACACTTAACATAACATGACATTTTCTTGAAGATTTGTTCACTTATTCATTTACTTGTTTGTTACCTATCTCTCCCCATTAGAATGCAAACACTGTGGGGGCCAAAGATGGGTCTGGATGTATCTGATTACCTGGGGCCTGCACTGGTTTCTAGCATAGAGCAGAAATGAGTGAAAGTGTTGAACTTGACCTTCATTTTCCTTATCTCTAAAATGGGGATAAAAATGTCTCCTCTACAAGGTAATAAGGTGCCTGGTACACAGCAGATGAATGATCCACAAATGTCAGCACCCTCACTCCACCCTCTCATCCCCTTCAGGTAAGCACTGCAGTGCCCAGACAAGTTCTACTTTAAAAACCCATTGATGACTCCTCTTTTTTATAGTGCAAAGAATTTTTCTGTAAAGCAAATGAGCCCTTCTAGATTTATCTACTTTGGAAATTGGGTGTTTTTATTTATGTTGAGCTTTCTTAAAGTGGGCCAACTGCGTGTGTGTAACTATAGAAATGTAGAAATGTATGTATTAGTTCCTTGTGATAATAGTTCATGATTATGCAGATGCTGAGAGGGTAGGTTCGAATTATGCCTCCTTGAAGCATAACCACACTTGCAGAGATAGAAAAGTCAGATGCAAGTCTGCTGCTCTTTAGCATGGTGAGCAGAGAGCTTGCGTTGGTGACAGAGCTGGGTTTGCATCTAGGATCCTGCACTGACTACTGTGTTTCCCCCAAAATAAGACCAGGTCTTACGTTAATTTTTTCTCCAACAACCTACATTTATTCATTTATTCATGTACAAAAAGTCTACATTTATTCAAACAGTCATGTCTGGCTGACGGTCTTAACTGGGGCTTATGTTTGGGGTAGGGCTTATATTACGAGCATCCTGAAAAATCATGCTAGGGCTTATTTTCCAGTTAAGTCTTATTTTCAGGGAAACACGGTAGTTGCATAACCAATGGGCAAGTTACTGAATCTTTCCAAAACTGAGTTTTCTCTTCTGTAAAATGAGGGGGTATCTTATAGCACAACAACCCAATTAAATGAGGCCATGAAATCAATCATTCATTCAATGAAAGCTTACTGAACACCTCCGATGTACCAAGCTATTCTGAGCTCTGGTGACTCAGCAATGAGGAAGACATTTGGTGCCCCATGAGGCTTACATTCTAGTGGGAGATAATACAGGCGAAGCTCTCAGAACAGTGCATGGTAAATGCTGGCCAGGAGGGTGGCTGTGTGCACAGAGTGGCTCCACGGTGACATGGCTTATGGATATTGGTCTGTACCTCCATAGCCTCTTCTCTGGGAGAAGATGTACACGTGACTGGACACGTCTTCATGACATTGATCTATGGCAGGAGCTGGACCTGCTCCTCTCTTTCATGATGCTGGGATTCTTTGTATGTGTGTTTTGGGAATGGGTGGGCATGGGGGAGCATGTGGCTTTCAGTGGACAGGTGTCAATCTCGTCTTTCCTCGCTCCTCTTCACGCACAACTTCTTGCCCTCTCTTATATGCACGCTTCGCCTCCCACATTCTGCTCTGGCTCCCCTTACTCCCTACCTCCTGGACTGCTTTCTTCCTGTCCCTGCAAACTCCACCCCCCTTCAAGGTCCTCCTTCACAAAGCTGTCCCTCAGCTGGGAGAAACCCCTTCCCGGCTCTCCATCTTCTTCCTCTCTCACATCTGCTTCCCTTCCCTCCCCAATGTCCCTTGGCCTGTTTCTGTTCCCCAGCTGGGCTGTGAACGCCTTCAGGACTAGACCCTATTCTGTTCATTGCTGTGTCCTCGGCATCACATTGCTTTACTTGAGCTAAATTCTCAACAAACATTTCTTAGGCAATTAAACAAATGTATGGCTCAGCGGGTTTATTTGGAATCATCCAACTTTATTTTTACTGGGGGTGCAGAGATCCAAGGCAGGGACCTTGTGTGGAGAAGGAATGGCCTCTTTTTCGCCTGTGTGAGGAAGCTCCCGTGTGTACACTGCAACCCGCCTTGTGTGCACTCTTGCACACATCCACGGGGCCTGGGCAGTTGTCTTGGGTGTGTATATGGGGGGATATGGTGGCAGCCCAGTGCCCAGTGATGGATGAGGGGGGTGGAGGTGACTTTCCCAGGGGAAGATTAGCGCCTGGCAGCTATGATTTGTCTCATGCCCTCCTGTCCTTTTGCTGGGCCCCACTGCAGAGTCATTCATTACAGAGGCTGCTGTCACAGAGCTGGGGGCAGGGGCTGAGCAATGTGTGTGTGTGTGTGGGGGGGGGCTGCACCCCTCCCCCAGAGAAAGACTCATGCAATAGACCAGAGGCCTGCTCTGTGGCCATGCAGCAGCCTTCTGGAGTTGTGAAGAAAAGGACCAAGTTGCATACCTTCTAGGACATACCTCTGCAACCAGGGGCAACACTGTGATAGGGTGGGAGAGGCGCTCATTCATTCATTCACTTGGCAATTTCACTAAGTGCCCACCAGACCTGTCCTTCCCTTTCAAGGAACTCACCATTGCTGGGAAGGTGGGCGTATAAACAGGCAGTGGAAGGTAGGTAACAGGCTGGTGAGACAGGTACCCTCCAGCCTGGGGGCCCTGAGGGCACGTAAGAAGCCACAGAGGATGGTGAAAAGAGCACTAAACTTGGAGGCTAAAACCTTAGGCTTGAGTCTTGGCTTTATTACTTACTAGTGTTATGGCATTGGACAAGTCACTTCAAACCTGCTTAAGCCTTAATGCCCAGATCTATAAAATGGGGCTGATATGTCTTTCATCCATAAGGCTCTTTTAAAAGTGAAAAAGCTGTCAAAGTGCTTTTTAAATTGGATGGCGCTATATAGGTGTGTGGGATTATTGCTTCCTTCATCCTACTGCAGGGGTGGAGGTGGGGGCAGGCAGCCAGATGAGACTCCAAGAAAAAAACAATACAATCCCCCATCCTTGTATTTATACAGCCCTCTACAGTTTACAACACAGCTTTATACTCTTTATATTTCTTGATCCTTACAACAGCCTTGCAAGCCAAGACAAGGCAGGCATTGTTAACTCCCGTTCTGCAGGGCAGGCAGAAGCTCAAAGAGGGTAAATGGCTTGCCCAAGGTCACTCAGTTAGTAGGTAGGTGAGCTAGGACTGGAATCTGGTTCTTTCTGATACTCGGGCCTATGTGCTCTTTTCCTGTTTCTGCACACTGGAGATATTGCCCCCACGCCCTGAGACATCCCATGGATGGATGCAGCACTTTCCCCATTCCCCACGCATTCATTGTGCCATCTCATGACCACTTTTGGACACAGTCGTGTCAGGGGATGGGGGATGGGAGAGGGGTCTGTAGGTTTGAGAGTTCTAGAGACAGAAGAGAGCAAACTGAGATTTTTCAAGAGTCCTCACCCAAATCTGGCATGCCAACTGCTAAACTAGCATGGTAAGGAGAGGAGAAAACTGAGGAGTGAGGGAGGAAGGGGAAGAAAAGGCAAAAAAAAGAAAGAAAGGGAGAGAGAAATGGAAGTGGGGGTGGAGAACATGAAGAGGGAATACAGGGAAGGGGAAAATACAAGAGAATGGGGAATGAAACCCGGAGGAATCTGGTAGAGGTGGAGGAAGGAAGAAGAGAAAGGGGGAAGGAGTGAGGCCTAAGAGGCTGGGGAGGACGCTGGGGGAGGGCTAGCTCGGCTCTGGCAAGGGGTGGGAGAGTGAAGGCTGAATCGCAGCAGGCTGTGGAGGAGAGGAATAAGTCATAAACGCTGCGGGAGCAAAGGTCAAATATAGACTGATGGCTCCATTGTTTCCCAGCCCGTGAGGAGGACCCTGTTGGGGGTTGCTGAGATGCTTAACCCTTCCTTGCCCAGCTTTTGATGGTGAGGCTGGCAAGGGGATGCAAAGTGAGAAAAGCAACTCTATCTCAGGGGTGAGGATTGGGGTGAGGCGGGTGTTGAAATTAGGGTTGGACAGGGGCCCCACAAGGTTGGGACTGGGTCTTGGGAGAAGAGACTCAAGGGTTTTCTCCACTTCAGTTCCCAGGATGTAAACAAAATAGAACATAACACCTTTCTTTTTCAGCTGATGGTTGTCCTCTTTTGCATACCTGTCAGGGGAGATTTCCCAAGGGAGAAGGAAGTTCCTGGGAAATCGTTCTTGAGTAACACCTAACAACAACAACAATAATAAATAGTAAGTAACACTAGAAAAGTCTACTGAATAATAAAACGAAAATTAGTATCAATTAATATTTACCAAGAACACATTAACATAATTTATTACATGTGCAGTGTTTATGGTTTTCAGATAACTTCAACAAACTTCAATAACCTCAGCAAACAGAATGCCATTTAAATCTAACAATCCTGTGTTATTGACATTATCAATACAGTTTACCACTGAAGAAGCTGACCCCCACGCTTGTGTTTGTGCCAGTGAGAAGCTTTTCGAATCCTAATCTACAGATCTTTCTGCTACTCCATAACTTTCCTTGGGCAGTATCATACTCGCTATAGAGGAAAAGAATAAGGAATTTTTCTCCAGGAAATATTTGGTTATGAAATAACTCTTGTCAGTTGAGAAAGTCAAGTGTAGTTAGAGAGCATAATGTCTGTCGGTGGGACCGGACTTCAGCACCACGGACAGTTCCCAGGCTCTTGCGCTGTCGCCAGCCAGCTTTCTCCCAAGGAGGGGCCCCTCACCAGACCCCTTGGGCCTTCCCCAGGGGAAAGCTGGGGCCCGGATGTCGACTCCTCAAGCGCTGTAACGACCCCCTCAGTCCCGCACCTCCCCACCCCCAATGATGTATAGACTGACAAAGGACTTAATGCTGTGAATACATAAAGCTGCCGAGGCCTGGGCGGTGGAGGGTGACAGCTGCCCTTTAATGCTTGGCTTTTTAAAGATCATGGTAGAGTTCAGAAAGTATAGTCATGAGGTTTAATGATTTAATGGGGACGACTGGGGAGCAAAAATAGTTACTGCACCCTGGGGAAAAGTGACTCCTCATACATATTACTTTAGCCTAATGGCCTATAACGCCCTCCCCCCGTGCCTGCGGGGGGAGTCACGCTACATAGCCGCTGTAATACCGAATGGCCTGATTAAATGCATATTAAACAATACTAAATTGGGGAAAAAAGGCGGAGGCGGTGCTAAATGTATTTATTCAGTTCTGTGGGGGGGGGGAGAAGGGGCTCCTCTGTCATTGTGTGGAAGAGGTCCTCTTCCCTAACCTGCTCCCCAAAAGATGTGGTGCCCCAATGGGATCTGGAGGGAGGTGGGAACCCCAGTTCTATGGGAGGAGCTTATGGAAGGAGACACTTCCAAAAATGGGGTGGGATGCTAGCCATGAAGGGCCTGGAATGCCAGGAGTAAGAAGGGTGAGTCAGACCCACTGTCCCAAGAGACCTCCTATGGTTCCCAGCTTGGAGACTTGTCCACAGAAACATGGTTTGATTCTAATCAGTCATTTGTGAGAGGCTGCTTCTCTGTAAGTCCTGGGGTTACTCTGAGACTCTTGGGTCCACTGGGATGGTCTCTTTACCTGTAAAATACTTCCCCACAACCCTCCAACGATGGCCCTGGTCACCAGTTTCTAAGATCTCAATTTGAGAGTGCAGCCTCAGTTCTTCAATGTACCTGTGCTCTATAGATCATGAATGCACGTTAGAGTCACCTGGAGAGGCTTTAAAAACACCAGTGCCTTGGGGTTATATCTCAAGAGGTTCTGACTCAGTTGGCCCCAGGCATGTGGCCCAAATGTTAGTGTTTTTAGAAAAGCTACCCAGGTGATTCCAATGTGCACCCAAAGTTGAGAATCACTGCAGGGAAGTGTCAGAGCTGGGAGATCCTTTGGAAAGCACCTGGTGTAAGCACATTTCACAGATGAGGAGTTGAGGCTCGGGGAGGCCATGACTTCTCCAAGATCCATAGGGATGGACCAGGCTCTTGACTTTCAACCCAATACTCTTCCCGTTGCACCCCTTCCTTTTTCATGGCAACATGAACAGGGCCAGTGCCAGAACCTGTGACTATAAAAGGTCAGCATCCTGGCTCCCTGCAGCTGCCTGCCCCAGACAGGCAAAAGCCACACATAGACCAGGAAGACTGAAAATAGCATCTCCTCCTCTGCACTTGGGGAAGAGGGATTCTTTGTTCGGCCACTCAGCCCTGTCTGAGATGCTAACACATGTGTGTTTTCTGATCCCAAAAACCTGCCAGACTACCTCCCTGACTCTGAGTCTCCTAGGCTGACCTATTGGCATCAAGAACGTGGACTCTGAGCTCTGAGCAACAGGGTCACCGGTTCGATTCACAGCCTGAGCTGAGCTGCTGCTGAGCTGCCAACAGGTGGCAGGATGGCTCAGTCAAAAAATAAAAATAAAAAAGAACATGGACTCTGGAGCCATGCTGCTTGGCTTTAAATCCTGACCCTGCCACTTATTATTGGTATAACCTTGGGCAAGTTCACCCCTATGTGCTTCAGTTTTCTCATCTATAAAATGGGGATAATTACAGTACTGACCTCATAAGGTTGATGTAAGGATTAAATGAGTTAATATATGTAAAAGCACTCTAGAACAGTGTCTGGTGTGTCATGATTACTATGAAAGTGATAGCTAGTGTTAATTTAACATTTTAAATGTGCCTCCCTCAAGGCCCCATGATAGACTGCAATGCATTAAGTTATTTGTGTATATCTGCTATTCACATTCCCCAAGGATGGATTCTATAGTCTGAATCTGAGGGATTTTGTCCCCTCAGGTTCCAAATGGTCTCAGGTCCTAGCCAGGATCTGGGTAAGTTCAGCTATTGCCTTTGCCAAAGAGAAAAAGAAAAAAAGTCTTCTGAAACTTGGATGAGGCTGGGGCAAGGAAGACAGGAACATAGTTATATAGAAACCCAGTTCCAGGCAGGATGCCAGGATGAAGGCTCTGCCTGTCCTCTTGGGATATTTGAAATACTTGATAGTACCTAAGTAGGTGGTGATGAATGCTGGACTCAGAAAAGCCCACTGGTAAGTGAGTATTAAATAGAAAAAACCCTGCTTCTGGCTTCCTGGTGGGAAGAGTGGGGGAGCATGAGTGGACATTCATCTTCTTACTTGCCTGCAGCCTCACTTTGTTGAGGCACAATCTTATTTCCAACAAGGCTGCTGGTTTGCTTAGCCACTGACTTGGATTCAGTGGTATAGGCACAGTAATCATCCAAGGCATGGGCTGCAACCCACAGTGCTCTTCCCCTGCTCCCAGCGAGCAGCTGCCTTTGTGTCTTGGGGAAAATTAGGTAGGAGTATGGACTGCAGGGAAGGCACCATCTTCTCAGGCTGGCTTTTGTGCTTTGGGATGCCTGACATACAGGACTTTCAAAGAGTGCCCTTCCCGATCTCATGGCTAATGATGAACCTTTCCAAGCCTCCTGTCCTGGACAACACCCACTGTCCTTTATTCATGTTGTCCCTAGATACCTCCAGTCTTGGTCCATCTTGCTTCCTTCATCTGAATTGCCCTTCTCCAAGTTTTGTATACAAATGCTGCTCACCCTTCAAAGCCTAGGTTAAGTGCCATCACTTCTAGCAAGTGTCCTTTAATGGAATGGGCTCTCTCTTGAGCACTCTATAGCTTTTATATTTCCCTCCCTCATTGTCTTTACTACAAACCACACTGTACCACAGTTACTTGGGCTCCTCCTGGCTGAACTACTGGACTCTAAGTTTTTGGAGGGTATGGGACCTTGCCTAACTCTTCTCTGCCTAACACGCTCTAAAAATAGAATACAGGGTTTCTCCCAGAATTAGTATGTATTATTGAGCAGATGGATGGAGGGTTGAGTGAATGAGTTTTGTTATCTATCAAACCTCACATTAAGCAAGAATGCATGAGTTAGCTTTCCCTAGACCTGGTCAGAAAGGCTGGGAGGCGTGAAAAGCATCCCACTGGGGGCGTAAGTGGCAGAAAGCCCTCAGTTCCAACTCTAGACCATCCCCTTGGGGGAGGAGAGGGGAAGGAAAACTGATTGATTCCTCCTTCTTATTCCACAAGATACTCCTCCACACACTAACACACTGTTACACACAGAGACCTCACTACCGGCCCTCCTGCCTTCCTCCTCCCTCAACTGCATTTTAAATAAATGCCCATTTAAAAAAAATCCTCCTCTTCCCATCACTACACAGGCCAGACCCTCCCACCCCCAGGTCCCTGATGCTCTTAGATTTTCCTGCTGCCACGTTCCACCCTGAGCCATGTCTTCTAGTATTTTGCTTTCAAATTGTGTCTCCTGCCATTTGTGCCACATTTAAAATGCTAACAGTACAGAATGTCATTTACAGAACCGGGGCGTTTGCTCCGGAAAATTAATTTGACTTATTCCTTCTGCCTGTTCCTATCTCCAGGCCAATATTATGCTACTCATTCTACAAGAGTAATACTTAATGAATAGGACTATTAATAATGTCAAGGTCCGCGGGGGCCTGGCGGCTAACGGATAGGCGTAGACGGAAGGAACCCATCACCTGACTCCTGGTTTAATGTCCCATGAAAATATCAGGCACTGCAGTGTAATTATGGAGCAGGGAGAGGCGAGTGGATGACGACCCAGAGTTTCTTAAATATTTTTCAAATTAGTTGATGCTTTTTCTTTTGGGGAGGAGAATGCTTAACCCTCCTCTCCTCTCCCCACCACCCACCCCTCACCTCTATTTTTAGTTCTGGTCTAGAAGAGGAGGTAGACCTGTTTTTTATTAAACATACACACACTCACACAGACAGAGAGAAAACAATGTATAATACAGAGATGCTAATAGCTGCTCTCACTCCAACATGTTGAGACACTGTTGGGTATGAGGAGGAGGAAGAGAAGGTGGAGGGCTTAGGTTTTCATTTAGAAAAAAAAAGAAGTGAAATCAGAAAAGCTAATTTGCAAAGAGTATCCCAGTGACCCTCCTTTTCTTCATTGACCTCCCCCTTTCCCAGTGCACGCAGAATCACAGAGCTAATAGGGGCTTCTAGAGAGAATGTGAGTCCCCTGGTTACCTGCAGGCCCAGCCCCCACTCCACTACCCATAACCCTGAAAACTCAAGGAGAGGGAAGAATGTCCCTTGGTGTATAGCTTCTTTTTGCTTGAAGGCTGATTTCTTTCAAGCCCTGAGATTATGGCCCTGAGTTGGCCCACTTGGCTGCTTTTACAGGAATGGATCAGCAGGGTTTGGCAGGAGTGTGGAGGAGGGGAAGGACAGGAGGAGGCAGGACTGGGAGTGAGGGAGTTGGTGCTGGACTCCTGGGTGTCAGTCTCATCTCATGTGTGGAAAGGGGATAAGGATATCTGCCATGCAGGATGGTGGTGAGGCCATGAGATAATGGGTACGAAGGGCCTAGGGCCGTGGCTAGCACATGGAGGTGGCTGATAATGTTAGTCTCTTTTGTCCAATTCACAGATGGTAGTCACACTCCACCATAGCAGGAAATAAACACTTCTTGGTGCAGGGCTGAACAAAGGATACACACCTCTTGCCCTGGGGGAGCCTGATGTGTGGGAGCTTCCTCTCCCTTGAAGGGGCCCCCAGACTCCTATGAAGAAGTCATAGTCCTTATTTTTGGGGTTCCTAGTCTTATGGTAGAGACTCAGCCTGAGAGAGGTTTCTGGTTTTGGTGGTGTAACTCCTGTCCCTGAGGGGTTCCCAGCCTTATGGAAGAATCACAGTGCCTGTTTGGGGGACTCCCAGTCTTAGAGAGTGCCAGATCCTGGTCTGGGAGGCATTCCAGTCCAGTGGGAGAAACTCAGTTTCTGTTTAGGGTGGAAGGATTCTAATCTGGTTGGGGAGACTGAATCTCTACTCTTGAAGAGATCCCAGTCTGACAGAGGAGACACAGCTTCCTTTCTTAGGGAGCCTCCCAATTTAACGGTGGAGACAAAGTTTTGCACGAGGGGAACTCTAAATTTGATGAGAGATATATAACCCAGGCATTGTGAAATCTAATGGGAGAGGCAAAGTGTGTCTCGGAGAGATTTCAGTCTGATGAGAGTAATAGCCTAAAGAAGGCTCTTTGATGGAAGATACTAGAGACTGCTCTCAGGGATCACCCAGACCGCTGGGGGAGGCAGACCTCAGGGAGTACCAGTATGATCAGGGAAAAACCTTTTCTGTAGTAACAGATCTCTCAGTCTTATTGAAGGGACATAGTACCCACCGTGGGACAGCTTAACCCTGACAAGGATGGCAGGGCGAGTAAAGGCAGGCAAACTGCAGAAAACCCCTCAAAAAGGGAGGCACACACCGTTAAGCTTAGCTGGAAAGAAACCAACCCAAGCCCATTAAAGTGGCAGATACACGGGGAGAGTGGGTGTGCCAAGCTGGACCCAAAAGGCCAGGCTGGAAGCTCAGTGCCTGGAAATCTCCCATTTCAGCACCACGGCCAGCGGCAGACCACAGGCAAGCACTACAATTCCTCCCTGGCGCAGGCGCGGCATCCAGCTACCCAGGCCTTTTGTACATGTCTGTGTCCACCAGGACCCCGGGCTTCAGGGACAGGTGGTCAGGGTGTGTGCGAGGGGATAGGGCGCCTTCCTCGCGTGTGTCTCTGTGAGTATCTGTCTCCCCCATGCGTCCGTAGCTCCTTATAGAGGCATCGGGAGTGAGTGTCAATGTTTCCCTCCTGTGTTGCTGCCTGATCCTGCAAAGAGGGAAGATACCACTCCGGGATTAGGAAGCGGGTGAAGACTTCTTTTTGGGGTCAGTGGGAGCGTGACAGGTCTCTCTGAGGGCCTAAGTGTGTGTGTGTGTGTGTGTGTGTGTGTGTGTGTGTGTGTGTATTTAGGGGTGTTGCTGCAAAGGGGTCTCTTACTATTCACGTCTTCTTGGGACACTGCAGGGCTGATGAGGAAAGGAACAGCCTCCTTGTGAGCTCTGGCTGCCCCATTCCCTCCTGGACAGGGTCAGGCCTGGGCCTGTATCTGATTGCAAATACTCCCCTCCCCCAATCCGGAACTGCCTGTACGAGCGTCTTATGAGAGTCCTGTGTAGGAACACACCACTTCTGTGAGGAACCCTGAGGGGCTCATCTCATGCCCACTTATGGCCAGGAAATCAACGCACTACAATTACTCTGTGCTAGCCCTTTCTCCTTCCTCTCTCTCCACTATCTGGTTTGGGGCCCTTACCATCTTCTACAAAAGGCATGTTCATGGCCCCTGCGCCTTACTGCACCTGAACCTTAACGGATCCAGGTGGACCAACCAGACCCCCATCATTTCAGTCCTCATACCCCAGACTCTCAGAAGAAAGGTAAAGGGGTTGGAGGACCTGGACACAGAGACATGCCCCACCTCCACCCTTGCCTCCATCTTCATAAAAGGCAAATATGGAATCAGCAGAAGGGAAAAAAGGCCAAATAAAAAGTAATAAAGTCATCCAATTAATAATTATTCTGATGGACTCATCAGAATTCACAGCTGGGTCAAGGAAAGAGTGGAAGAAGGGGGTCAGAGAGGACAAACAGGGTGCCTCCTTGTCCCTCACCCTCAGGTGAGAGTGAAACAGCCTCCTGCCAAGTTCTCGTTTTCTCGCTTGCTCTTTTTTTTTTTTTTTTTATGGGGCATCCTGAGTGTAAAAAATATGACTTGCCTTTATGGTGCTCCAACAGGAATGAAGCTATAAAATTATGAACAGTTTTTATGACGGCTATTCGGGGGATGCTTTTATATTGATGGTATACAGCCTGAATCTGTCTTTTTTGCATCCTACCCCCTTCCCTGGGTGGGGAGGGGAAGTCTGTGTAACTATTTTTCATGCATTTAATATATTAATTATCCGGTAAATGCTCCCCAGGCTGTGCTCGGGACATTGGAGAGTGACAGGTTCTCAGCGAGCCTCCAAAGGCAGCGCATCAGCCTGCAGTGTATTATGTCGGTGAGGTCAGGGTGGGGTTAATGTAACTTTTTATTTGCTGATTTTTCATAGGCGGGAGCAAAGCTGGGATGGAGGGAGGGAGGGAGAGGGAGGGAGAGAGGGAGGAGGGGAGGGAGGAGAAGGTGCCACAAGAGCAGAGATAATGGTGAGGCAGATCTCTCCACCCCCAATTCACCTCTGTCAATGCCAGGAGGTTTGATTAGGTAGGATAGGAGCAGTGGCCTCTCCTGGCCGGCTCCATCGACAAATGACACACACCTCTAGTGACACTTCTGAGCTCTCCCTCGCTGCATCGTGCACACTTGAATGCAGGCACAGTTTTACCATTTGACTCCTTCTCACACTCTGAAACCAAAAGCCAGGATCCTGGGCCTGGAAACAGCCTGTCAGGTTACATGGGGAGTGTCTGGCTGGCTTCCCTTTGCAGCTCTCAGATGGGTGCTTGCACACTGCCATGTGGGCTTGTGCACACATGTAAGATGGCTTTGTCACTCAGCTCCGCATTGTTCCTCTTGCTCTCACGCATCAAATTCTCACATAGACCCCTTATCCATTCACAAAGCACAGCTTCTGGCGATTAAATAAGGGAATCAAGGAATGGATCCCACTGGCCACGGTTTCACTGTCATGACACTAGCTGCCCTCATGTCTAGAGCTGAGACCTTGTCTACTCTGCAAGAAAGAAAAACTGTCAGACAATAAGACAGCCCATCACTGCCTGGGTGAGAGGTGTCCAGGGTGCCCAATGCCAAAGTTCTCCCTGGGCCTGTGTGTGTGCTAGGTCTTAGGAGGGTGAAGGTTGCAGCCTTGACTAAACTGGGACCTTTCTGTCCCTGGCCTCCTGCCCCTGCCTCGCCATCTGTCGGCCCCAAGAGGGCAGCACAGCTGGGTATTCTTTGCTTTTACTAGTCTGTGATTCAGAACACCTGACTCCTGGCTCCCCAACCCTCTGGAGCCTGTATTTTTGTTTTTGTGTGTATATATATATATTTTTTACTGTAAAAATGTTTTATTAAGAAAAGTATAGACATTATTTTAAAATTTTTATTGTTGTGGACAGTTTTGTGTGTTGAGGCAGAGCCAGGGCTGTTCTTGTTGAACCAGGAGCCCAGATGCTGAGGTTCAGGACCCCGACTCTGCCTAGATGTGCTGTGTGATGCTCCTTTTTCATCCACTAAAGAAGACAAAGCGAGTGTGAATACTTCCGAGGCCCTGCAGACCCACCCACTCATCCTTGCCCATGGGTGGCACGGAGGCCAGTGTGTGTGTGTGTGTGTGTGTGTGTGTGTGTGTGTGTGTGTGTGTGTTCCCTATCTCCCTCCAAGGTGAGAAGTTTATAGAGTTTGAGTGCTAGAAACAGACAGGCCAGGGTTCAGGTCCTTGCTCTGCCACTTCCTGCTCTGTGACCTTGGGAGAGTTTCCTCACTGCTTTCAAACACAGCTTTCCCATTTATTTACCAATTATATTGGGAGTGAAGCCTTATGGTTGTAGAGGAATGTTGTAAAGAATAAGAAAGTTAATACCTGTAAGGTGCTTAGCTCAATGCCTGGCACAGATATGATTGCTATTGTTGTTGTTATTATTTATTATTGATAATTATTATTTAGATTCTATCCACTCCCACCCACACATGTTTTGTACATCCCAGCCTCTATGAAGTTACTACACAGGTTTGCAGATTCTGTATTCCAAGTGGCTGTTTCCTCTTACGCACTTGGTCTGAACGGTGACAGGCCGAACAGGTTGCAGTGATACCTAATTATGGTCCAAACATCCAAACAGGCTTAGTACACACTTGCCTTTGTCATCCCTACTAAGCCAGCATAGGGAGTAACATTAAGGAGCCAACAATATTGGGTACCTACTGAGGGCCGGGGGTGTCACGTGCATTGCCTTCTTTATTTTTCTCAGTGACCTCATGAGGTATGGAATATTATTAAACCATCTCACTGTGAGGAGCCTGAGGATCAGAGAGATTCAGTCAATGACATGGCAGCCTGAGGTCACCCAGGTGTAAGAACCAGGATTGGGATTCAAGGCCACCCTACCCGTTCCCTCAGGCTGCCTCTTGCTGTTTTAAAAATGATACATCAAACTAAAGCAGTGATAGCAATCTTGCAAGTACATAAGCGCCTCCTATCTGTCAGGCAATGGTGAGGGGCTCACAAGATGAGATGTTGCTGCTGCCCTGGGGGAGTCTGGAGGCCGCTTGGGGGAGATAAGACATTTGATAACAGTAGTAGTTGTGGTACCACTAGTACCACTGTGCTACTGATAATACTGTCAACAACAACCAGGACAGTTAACGCTCACTCTGGGTCAGGCACTTTCCCAAGGACGTTATCCCATGTAAATTCATTGTATCCTCATAACCTCATAAGATAGGCACTGTTGTTACCCATCAGTCTGTAGATGAGGAAACAGAGAGGCAGAGACATTCAGGTGCAGAGAACTTCCACAACTAGCAAGTGGAGGATTCTGGATCGGAACCAAGGCAGGCTGACTCCAGAGGTGAAGCCATTAAGCTTGTCACCAGCTGTGTGCCAGGTGCCCGCCTTTTCAGAGCTCCCTCCCAGTTTGGGATCCTCATTCTCATTCAGGTGTATATAAATTTGTCGACCCTTTTACAATGTCTATCTTTGCACAAGTACTTAGTGAAAGTATTTTAACTAACTTAGTTAAGTATTTAACTACCATAAGAATGGTAGTTAACATTTGAGGGCCAGCTATACGCCAGGCACGGTGTTAAGTGCTGTATCTACATTACCTTATTTTGTTTTCTCAAGAACGTAATGAGGTGAGTACTATGATGATCCCCATTTTACGGATGAGGAAACTTAGGTTTTTGAGGCGGTTAAGCAGCTCGCCCAAAGTCATGCGATAAGTGGTGGAGCCAGGATTTAAGCCCAGGCAGTCCATTTCCAGACCTTGAGCTATTGACCCAAAGCTCTTAATACTGAGACAGAAGCTCATGGAATCAAAGGGAGAAGCCGCCTGTTGCCTCCCTCCAACCCAATCACACTCTACCTTCCTCCCTCTCCACCCCCTCAAAGAACTATGAAGTAGAATTTTCCAGAGCTATGAGGTAGAATTTTCCCCCATGAATGGGATCATTTTGTAGCTTGCTATTCTTTTATTTCTCATTTGATGTCGGTATACATAGATCTATTTCATTCTTTTAACTTCTACCTAATATTCCACAGAATGGATTCCCCATAATTCTCCCCTTGATGGACATGTGGGTTGTTTCCAATTTGGGGTATTGAATGCAATGAGCAATGCTTCCTTGAGCATTCTAATAAGGTCTTTTATGCACATGTGCTCAATACCTAGAAGTGGAATTGCTGAATGGAACAGGATGTGCATTTAACATTTTTATAGTTGTTGCCAAACTGTCCTCCAAAAAGGCTGTATGCCCCCCCAAACATATGCGAGGACCCCTATTACCTTATATCGTTGCCATTAATGGCTATTATACATTCCCCCTTCCCCATTTTTGCTAAGCTGGTGTATGAAAAAGAATCTCTTGGTTGTTTTAATTTCCCTGATTACTACTGAGATTGGGGAACTTTATATTTATATGCTATTTTTCACTTTTCTTTGCCCTTTTCACATCTCATCTATGTAGATGCTTTGCCCATTTTTTGATTGGATTGAGGACTTACGGTTTTTATATTAATTTTCTGGTATAAAAGTAATACATACTAAATGAAGACCATTAGAAAACACAGACAATAATAAAGAAAATAGATATCACACATAATCCCTCCACCCTGAGATAATACTCGGCACCCAGTGTATTGGTATATTTTTGCCACTCTTTTTTTTCTATGCAAATGTATGTGCTTCCTACCTCCAATCTTACTTAGCATAACACTGTATATGCAGTCTTGTACTTTTTTTCCCACTTGACATTATAGAGGGCGTATTTTCCTGTGCTATTAAATATTTTAAATGCAATTTTTATGTTTGCTCAGTGTTGATCAAATTGATATGTCAAAATTTATTTAACCATTATTTTAATTGCTGGATGTCTAGTTTGCTTCCACTTTTCATTATTATAAATAATGCTAAAGTGAACATCTTTGTACATACATCTCTGCCCACATCTCTGATTATTTCTTTAGGATAGATTCCTTGAGGTGAAATTACTGGGCCAAAGGGTATACATTTTTAAAGATTTTTGATCCATGTTGCCAGATTGCTTTCAGAAGGGTTACATCGATTTACATCCCTACTAACCACATAGGAGACGTACATTTAAGTGCACATCTTATAATTTAAAAAAAAAAACTTTTCAATTAGGAGGCAAATGTATCTCATTATTGTCTTAATCTTCCCTGTCTTGCAGTGAGGTTATACATAGTTTGTACACCTCTCCGCCATTTGTATTCTATGAATTATCTGTCCATATTCTTTGCCCGCTTTCTATTGGACTAATTATCTCTAATTTTTTGGATGAAAAAACCGAGGCTCACAGTAGTTAAGTAACCTACCCACAATTATACAGCTGGCAACAGGCAGAGCCATAATCCAAACCTCTCTTACTCCCAACCCCAGGCTCTTGCGCCATGCTGCTTCTCTTTTGATCTAGAACAAGAGTCAGCCAGCTGCTGCTCAGCCTGCCAACTGTTTTGTAAATAGAATTATTGACGCTCAGCCACGCCCATTTATTTACTATCATCTATGTCTGCTTTTGACCTACAATGGCCAACGACAGATACCAGTGTGGCCCACAAAGCTTAAAGTGTTTACTACCTGGTTTTACAGAAATGTTTTACAGAAAACCTTTGCTGACCCCTGATCTAGGGTAACATTGTATGTATAATTTTACATTTTCTGATAGCCACATTTTAAAAAGTAAAATTAAAAGTTGGCTTTTTTATTTACCACTTACTGTCTTCACTCAAACACTTATCGAATACCTATTGTCCCCCAGCCTCTGAGGTGGGAGTTCTTATTTCATAAAGGATTTTCTCAAAAAATATATTTGCAACAAAGTGATTGAAAATAAAATGGAAAAGCAATGAGCAGGTAAATGTGTTTAGGCGTAGAGACGCTGTAACATGAAATTAGGCTCTGAGCTTCTTGGCAACCAGGGAAAAAAGGGAAATATATCGAATTACAAGTCCTCGGGGGAATGGATTATGTTTTCAGGTTGAGAGTTTAGGCTTTGCTGGACCTGAGAGTGAGGCCTGAGCCCAGGCAGACCCCTGAGAGCCGAGAGGGCATGGCTGAGAGGTGGGTCCTGACACCTGGCATCTAGATGGCTTCACAGAGAATCCCAGGCCCAGATAAGAGCTGCAGAATCACTACTATGTCTTCCATCATGGCCTGGAAGAGCAGAGAACTGACCATGCTACTTGCGCAAGAGAGAGGGTCCTCTTAGGGAGTGCCTGGGTGTACAGATAACATGATGGATCACATGGTACCCCCACCCTCGGCCTCAGCACTACATAAGCCTCCTATAAGTTAGAAGTAAGTCTAGGGAAAGGGCAGGAACTGGAGAAAATCCAGAAATGATTGAGACTACCTTTTTTTTTTTTTTCCATTCTCAGTGGAATGAGGACTCAGAATGGAAATTAAATTGCACTAATGAAAAATAAAGTGTTTATTTTACCCTTTCAGTCTTTGGACTGAGTGAGACCTTTACTACCCTGCCCTTATCTGGACATTTGCTCTGGGCTAGAGAAATACATTCCAATGCTGTGCTGTCCTCTGAGCAGGCAAAAGGAAGCCTGGAATTTCAAATCACCCACTGAGGGCAGGGAGGGCCTCAGGCTTTGGAACCCAGAAGAGTGGACGACATCCTCGGACAAAAGTTAAGGAGACTGATACGTGTTCTTTGTACCGGGACGGTCTCCCCGCCTGTGTGTGCAGGTGGACTGAAGGCCCCCCTTGCAGGCAAACCCAGGTTTTCCCTCCTCAGGATGGATCTCTTTGTACTCATCATGCTCACAGACAGGAACTTGATTTAGACCCACAATCCCACACCACTGACTATGACAAGAATGATCCTGGCCTGAAAAACTTTCAGAGCAGATATGACTAGTTGCCCATGTCCACATCATTACTGTCCCAGTGGACTTTCTCCTCCGGAGCAGCACTGCTCCCTGGGGGACCTTCAAGATGAGTGAGCCATGAAATGGCCCCCCAGGGTTTAAAAAAGAGGTGGGGGGGAATCTGCTGAATGAAGTTATGTACCAGTGACCCTTTCTTTACATTTGAGCCTATGCTTGTCAAGGACAGTGAATTTGGCTTTGGCCATGGTTGATGCTGTCAGAGCTTTGGCTGTGGGGGAAGGAGGGACAACACTAGAGGATCAGCAGGGCAGTGGACCAGAGTTGGAAGGTCTGGTTCAAGTTTCAATTGTGTTCTTACCAGCTTGGGCTGGGCAACCCTCTTCCCCCTTTTGAACTCTGATGCCCTCATCTGTTAGAAATGCCTACCTCACACAGTTGTGGGGAGAGCATTTAGGAAACTGTCCATGGCTTTTTCTAAGGCTCCCTCATCCTATTTCAGTAGCAGCAGCCTCTTCCAGCCTTAGCTGCAACCCCATGTCACCTGTGGAAGCCCCATTATTCATGAAAGTGGTGGGATTCAATGCAATTAGGATAAGAAGGGACTTGAGGGCAGCCACTAGTGGCTATGCAGCAGCTGGAAAGCACGTGGCCTCTTTACTATTAGGAAGGCCAGGTGTCTCCCAGCCTAGTCCATCCCGAGGCTGACGCAGGGCCTCCTAGTTGAAACTACACCTTCTATAAGGACAGATATCCCATTTCAGGCAAACACTTACATGTTCTTTCCCTGAGGTGTGGGGAGATTGGTGTTCGTTCGGGGGATGTTCAGAACAAATTAGCTCTGAGCCTGGGATTCTTTTTGTTTTAGTTGAAATTTTCACAGCAAGAAAGCCACTGGGGTGATAACCTTTCGGGTACATGTTCTCATTCAATCCTCAGGACACTCTGGTAAGGAAAACTAGGCAGGCATCATTTTACCTTTTAAATATCTATTCTGTCCCCATCTCTCGGTCACCTCTGCAACCTTCCTAGTCCAAGCCACTGTTAATGTTTTTATTAAGCTTTGTGAGGTATAACATGTTTAGTAAAGTGAGCAAACCCTACACATACAGTTCGATGTATTTTTACACAAGTGTAACCACCTCCCAAATCGAGGTATGGAATATTCCCAGTTTTACAGCAGATTCCCCTCTCCTCCTCATAGTCATTATCCCCCCCAAGGATAACAATTATTCTGGCCGCTGTCCATATAGATTTCATTTGCTTGTTTTTGAACCTCATATAAATCGAAACACAGTATGTCCTCACTTCTGTTGTATGATTCATCCATGTTAATGTCAGTAAATGGTTCTTTTTTATTGCTGTATCATGTTCCATTGTGTGGGTATACCACAATTTAGATGCCCGTTCTGCAGTTGTTAGACATTTGGGTTGTTTCTTCCTTTCAGCTATTAAAAATAAAGCTCATATCTTTTGGTGGGCTTTATTGTGGGTCATAGAGTACAGTCATATTTAACTTTAATAGATATTACCAAATATTTTTTCCAAAGTGGTTGTCCTAATTTACATTCCCACCAGCACTGTATGAGAGTTCCAGTTACTTCACATTCTCACCAACACTTGGTATAGTCAGTCTTTTAAAGTTTTAGCTATTCTGTTGGGTATATGTAGTAGAATCTCATGGTGGTTGTACTTTGTGTTTCTCTGATGACTAATGATGTTGAGCATCTTTTCATTTGTCAGTTGCAGGCCACTGTTAACACTCTCACAGACCACAGGGAAAGACCTTCCTGTTTCTACTTTGGGCCTCTCCAACCCTGTCTGCCCAGTACATCTACAGTGAGTGGTGTTCCTAACATGTAAATTTACTTTCCTGCTTAAAACCCATCTGTGGCTTTCTCTTGCCCCTTCGATCAAGGGCCAACCCTTGACCTGTCCCCACCTGCCCAGGACCCTTGCCCACCTCTCTGGCTTCATCTAAGACCATTTTCCTCCTTGCACTCCAGCTACTCTGGACTTCTTTGGGCATTTGGGTTGTTTCCAGTTTTTGGCTATTATAAATAAGCTCATGTCTTTCTCTTTACCAGCATTCATCACATTCTGTAATTATGTACTGATGCGACTGATTGATGTCTGTCTGTGCTACTAGACTGTAAGCTTCACAGGAGGAAGCCTTGTACTCGTCTTGCTCATTATTGTACTTCCAGTGCTTAATGTAATACCCAACATATAGTAAGTCCTCAGTAAATATTTGTTGAATGAAGAGACATGCCCTCAATTTAGAAACAAAGAAGCTGAGGCTCTGAAAGGAAAGGTGGAGACTTGGGGCTAAAAATCAGGCTTCCTGACTACTCAGCGCCCTTCCAATTGCCATACTGCCTCTGGTGAGACAAAGTACTTTTCCATCACTTTTGCACAATTCTAGTGTAAGGATTCCTATGTTATGATTATTGTTGTTATTATCAGCTCCCCCACTAGAATGTCAGCTCCTGGAGGGCAGTGATGGTGTCTGTTTTGTTCACCCCTGGATTCCCAGCACTCAGTACAGCGCCTGGAGTATCAGAAACTATTAACATCAGTTGGGTTGACTGTTAACTATTGCTTGAATTGAAGCATTGTTAGTATAGACCTGTGCAAAGAAAAATGTCAGCTCTTGCTACAAGCAGATGCTATGGGACTGTCCACATGTTTTCATTTTGCTAGGATTTTCTGGGACTGATTATTGCTAACATTAGGAAGCTGGTGACTGGTACCTGGGAATCTGTCACAGGCTAAACGGTGTTCACTCCAACCTCAATAATCTACAAGATACCCTGGTTGCACCTAGGCAAGTCAACTTTCATTTGCCCTCTTGGGAAAAAAGTTAGCCTGAACCATGAAAGATGGAAACAAGAGGACACTCCAAAGGCCACAGGAATCTACCAAAGAGAATTAGGACTTTGCTCATTGTTGGCAAGCAAATTGGTGCTGCTCATTGCAAATGGATCTTATTTGCTCACCATCAAGTCTTATCTGCTCATCCGAGCAGGTCTTGCTGCTGCGCTGCTTGGCAGCAGATGGGTTCTAGGAATGGCAGCTCTGTGGAAGTAATAAAGTGGCGTTTCTTTTCCAATTGTCTCTCATTGATGCCTCTCAGTAATTCGGATTGATTGTCCTGTTGCCCAACGCAGGGACTGACTAAGTGAGGTTTGTCTGGGATTTTTATCGCTGTCTCAGGAACTGAATGGCACATACAGCAAGGTTGGTCCCGAGCTGCCTGGGGACGCTGTCCTTTCCAGTGAGGGGCCAAGGTCTGCGTGTGGGTGAGGTGAGGAGGCACTTTCAGGTCTGGAACCAGGCTTCTGGACTCGTGATATATCCCTAGGAACAGGCCTGTGACGGTCTCCATCTCCCTGCCTCTGCCGTGACCATGGTGCCTCAGAATTCCCAGTGGCTTCAGGCTTTGTCTGAAAAAAGAATGGCTCATCCATCCTCTAAGACTCATCCACCTGGCAGTCCCGAGGTGGTTCCAGGGGTGCAGCTCTACACTCTTCCTGTGGCCTGGCCTAAGCTCTGGGTGCTTGTCTCTGTCCTAGGCAGAGATGGTGGGTAAGGGGGTAAGGAGAAACGATAGCTCCTTAGCCCTGAGCTATTTATCAGTTTGTTTTTAGGAGCAGGGAGAGGTAGAGGCGCTGAGGGTAAAGCTGGGGTCTGGCAGGGTACTGCACACTCTCTCACACCAATAACTAAGCCACCAGCCAGAGTCTCTGCTCAGCTCAGAACCCTCTGGCAAGTCCTGTGTTTAAAGGGCCAGGCTCCTGCCCCTGGGAATGAGGTCAGCTTTGTGCCCCCTCATTCCCTTTCCTTTCGATTTCTGCGAATTTTTTGTTTTCCTCCTGGCCCTGTCTCCTTTCTCCCCCCTCTTCACATCCCCATCCCTTCAGACCCATCTACCCCTCAACCCCATCTGACTGCCAATTGAAAAGGCCTGAAAATAATGTGAAATAATATAGTTTATCACCCAGAGGCTGCTGACAGGCAGTGCGGCCACCTCTGAAAACAGGCAGGGAGGCAGGGAGGGCCAGGAAATTATAGGCTGCACAAAGGAGAAAAAGTTAAAGTGAGAGCTCCATAAAAGAAAGTGGAACTATTATGCTGCAAAATGCCAACTCATTACAAAGCGGCCAAATAAGAGAGAAATACGGTGCTGCCTGTAATAGCAGTTTACAAGGGAACATTGTACAGCAACAGAAGAGATGCTGCTATAATTTGCTCTAACAACTCCAATTATCCCTTTTATTGATTTGGCAACACATTTAATAGGAGTAGCCACACCTCTTCTGTTACAAATCATTAAAGGTGTTGAACGGTGTAATTTTAAAATTGTCCTCCTACAGTTGTCAGTATGACAGCATAATTCCCCCTGATTTCGGCTATGTAAACACCGAGGCACGGTCATTTCCCCCTTACAAGGCCAGAGATGTTGTCAGCCTGGGGTTTTTGTGCAGAAACATCCATTTAATACATATCTTTTTTTCCCCAGCCGGCTCTCCTAATTGCAGTGAGTTTGGTTTGGTGGTTTGTGTTTTTTTCTTCTTCTTACCCTCTCTCATTCTTTCCCTCTCTTCTTCCAACTAGACGGTGTGTGTGATGGGGATAGTGGAGGGAGGGAAATAAACAGGCCGTTTGGCCTTCTCTTTCTTCCCAGGCAGCCTTAATAGCTACTTAAGTCTGGGCCCTGCACTTAACATCCCGGGGGCAGGCCCAGGGCGCCGTGCACAGCCCTGGGAGGCCCATGTCCCCACTGCCCTCCGCCAACTCCGCTAGCGCGCCCCCGGGAGCGGCGGCGCGCCCGCGTTCTCGGCAGGCTCCCGCCGAGCCCAGGGATCCGCCGGGCGCAGACAGGACCAGCAGGGTCGAGCGGCCTGCGGCCCGGGGTCAGGCTCGGGGTCGGAGTCGGGGTCGGGGAGGGACAGGCCCCGGGGGGGGGGGGGCACGGGAAATCCGAGCCCAGAAGGGCTGGGGCAGACAGGGCGGAGGATGCCCAGGCTGGGTGGCTTCGTGTAGTAGAGGCCAGCCCAGAGGGGTCGAGGCGTTGAGGCTGAGCCCCTGTGCCTCTCGGCCTCTTCCTCGCTTCGAGCCTTGTCGGTCCTGATGGAGCCTTTTGTGGGGTTATTTGCCCCGTGTCGGCCTCCCTCGCGGCTCCCTTGACCGCCTCCCAGCTCCTTAAGGGAATTTTGCCGTTTGCCACATCCCAGTGAGGAGGCCCTCCGCAGATCTTTGATGAATGGACACGGAAACACGGTGTAAGGAAGGAGTCTGAGGAGAGTAGGTTACCAAGGGCTCAGGTGGTGGGAGGGGGGCTGGTGACCCGTTGGGTGTCTGACCCCGTGCTGCCAGGTGGGCACGTAGGGCTTGGGTGTGTGTGTGTGTGGGGGGGTGTCTGGTGGCTTGGGCAGGCTCATGTCCTCCCTTCTCTTCCCCAAGACTGCACCCAAACCATCTCCAGCCCCCTGTGTGTGGGATGTGTTCTCCTGTGTTCAAGTCCCCCAGGGGCCACGTTCCTGCTAATAACCAGTGGCCAGGTGCTGTGGGGGGGAAAGGGTGTGCTTTGAGGGGTCAGGACCCATTTCTAAATCCACCTCTGCAAAATCTTGGGCAAGTTTCCCCACCCAGACTCTCTTCCTCTGTATCATGGAGCTGAGCCTAGAGGCTCTCTGAGGGGGTGCTGCTTTAGGTGACTTCCAGTGGGCTAGGCTCTGGAGCAGGTGATGAGAATGAAGCAGGCATTCTGGGAAACACCTGCTGCTCTGTGGCCTTGCGCTCCTGTGAGTACACTCCACCACTGGAATTGGACCTCAGCTACAGTAGGAAGGATTTAAGTTAGATCCAAAGAATGTTAGCTCTCAGGACTGCATGGTTTCACATTAGGTGACTGGAGACTTTCTTACAGTCAGGAGAGACCCTTACTCTACACTGGGCCACCCGAAGGGCTCTTGGTTTGGGGCAGGAGGATGCTGACCCAGGCATAGTCATCACCAAGAATTTGTAGGAGCTGGGTTCCTGGCCTGGGGTCCCAGGACAGCTGGGGGATAGGAAGCAGCCCCAGCAGCTGTCATCTCGGTCATCTGCAGACATTGCCTTTATCAGATCCTGGCTCTTCCCCACCCACCTGAGCCTGCTGTGCCACTCAAGGAGAAAGCTTGGCCGTTCCCAAGCCCCCACTCCCACATCCTCACAGGAGAAACCTTGGGGTCTCGCTAGGAGGGCGTCCTGGAAAGGGGCCTTCTTCTGTACTCCTGCACAGCAGAGGTGTTGGCATATGAGTGTATGCGTGTGCATGCGTGCACATCTGTGGCTTCCCCTCTCTTGCTCTGTCTCCAAGCATTCCTGTGTGTCTGCTTCTGCCTTCTCTTTCTCAGCACCTCTGGGTTTCTTTATGCCTTTCTCCCTGGCTTTCTTTTTTGTGCTTCTCGGGGCTTCTTTTCATCTTGGTGCATTTTGCTCGCTGTATTGTAATTGCCGTTTCCATGCTTGCTTTCTCTCACCGGACCATGAGCTTTTATCTCCCTGTGCCTGCACATAGTAGGTGCCTATTCCATTTCTGTGGAATAAATGAGCGGATAGCTGACTCTGCCCCAGAATCTCTTTGTGTCTGTACGTTTCTGGGCCTCTGTGACTCTCTCAGAAGCTAGTTTTGTGTCTCTGTGTATAGCAATCCCGGATTTATTCTCAGGTGTATGTGCATTTCCTAGGGCATGTTCCCTTGTCTAGGTCTGTCTTCAGGTCTGGTGGTCTGCCCGAATGTCTCTCTGCATGTAACCCCACATCTCTCCCCATGCCTGCTGGCTCCAATATGGAGTGTAAAGGGTGCTGTGTGCCAAGCAGGTGTCGTCCCTGGGCATTCACGTTGAGGGAACTGGACTTCCAGGTCTGCCCTTCTCTCCATGTGGGTAAGCTCTCAGAATCTTCATCGCAGGAGGCTGTGAGCACCTGAAATGGATCATCTCTTTCTCAGCCTTGAATGGGGGTCCTTTCCATCTCTTCCTCTCACCATGACCCCAATCACAGCACCTGCCCTTCTCTAATTGGCTGAAGTCAGTAGGAAGGGGGAGAGGGAAGGCTGATGTCCAAGGAGGAAATCCCATTAGGGGAGCTGGAGCCAAGTTATTAGTGGTTAAGATGTAATTGGAGTTAGTGAATAATTTCATTCGATTCATCATGTATTTATGGCGCACCAGCTGTGTGACCTTGGGTGAGGTGCTTCACCTCTCTGATGAAATAAGACCTCAATGTTTGCCAAGGACCTCTGAATTTCTGGCATTCTGAGTCCCTGAAGTTGGAAGGAATCTCTCTCCACTGAACATTGATCACTTGCTACTGCTTCTCTCCTGGGAGGCACGCATCCCTTGCCTCTGAATTATTTGCGCAGTTCCCCAAGTTCCCATCCTAAACTATACTCCTTGAGGTCAGCGTCTTATCCCCCACAGTTAAGTGCCTGGCACACAGTGGGTGGTTTATCAGTTTTCTGAATGGATGACTGAATTCAATCGAATGCTAGGCACTGTGATTCATAACAAAGAAATAGAATCCCACAACCCTGCACACATAATTTTTGGGGGGTGGAGGTGGGGGAGGATGACTCTGCCCCTTGCTAGCTTTTTGAACTAAAGTGAGTTCCTCAACCTCTTTGTGCCTCTATTTCCTAATTAATAATAGGCAAAAAATAACAGCCACCCCACACGGTTGTGTGAGGATTAAATGCAGTCATATGTAGAGTTAAATCCCTAATGCAGAGCTTGAGAGTATTAATAGATCCTTACTTAGTATATATTCCTGCTCCATTCCTAAGTGGGCAACCCTACAGATATCACAAGGGAAGAAATCAGTGTTGGCTCGCATTTTGGATTGAGGCTGGGGAGTGGGGAATCTTTATTGGTGGCTTAGACATCGCTTTCTTGTGCCTATGGGCTTTTGGCTTCTTTTTATTCTCCGCTACCCCTGCCACCCCAACACACACAAAAGATACAATAGATAGCAGGGCCTCCAAAAGGTTTGTTGAATTAGTGAATAAAATGAAATCTATTTCTTTGTGGCAAAAGACAGCAGATTCCGAATTCAGTTCCTCAACTGAATCATCTTGGTTCTTTAAGAAATTCTCTTTCCCACCCCCAAATCGACCCTCCCCACCCCCGCCACACATATTTGGGCTCAGAATCTCTCTTTTTTTTTTTTAAACTACTCAAGTGATCCTGACATGTGGATAATTTGGGATACTCTGGCTTGACTAAAATTATATATATTTAATGTGCATTTGAAAAATAACATATCTGGTTTTCAGCTATAAACACAACATTATTATTTGAACATTATTAATTTTTTTTTTAATCTACATTTATACTCTGTGTTCCACTTCCATGTCTCCTCAGCTACACTGGGGGTCATTTTCAGGGTAACAGTGGAGTCAGGGTGAGAAAGGACGAATATTTAAGTGGAGCTTGGTGCTGGGACTAGAGGGAGAGCTTAGCTTAGGTCACAAACATAAAGGGACCAAAAGGGAAAGCAAGGAGGCTGGTGGTTATCTGCAAAGCTGAAGACACTGCAGCAGGTTACTTCCCAGCCTTGGGAGGGGACACAGGAGCTGCAGAAAGCTGCTTTAACTCCCGCCCCGCGCCCCCCCCCACACACACACATCATGGCTCAGCCCAGCCTCAATGTCCCAAGGATTAGAGAGCAGAGGTAGGATGAGTAACTAAATAATAATAATAATAATAATAATAATAATAATAATAATAATAAATGAAAGCTGCTCTGTGGAGCTTTGAAATGAGTTTGTGTTTTTGGCATCCTTGCTTTACTGTGTCTGCTATGCTTGTTATCACAAGCGTTGCTGCTTCCACTTAGATGTGACCTGCTAGATCCCTACTGTACCAGGGTGCCAAAATATTATATATATATATATATTTTTTTTTTCACTTTGGTCAACGTTGCTCAAGCAGTTCGCCATAATCAGAAGTGTCTGGACGCTGATGGTAACCACTTTGAGCACCTCTTGTAATTGCAAAAGTCAAACGTGACTTGTATTCATCTTTTGTTATCGGTATATAGTAATACAATTTTTTTTTCTTAAAAGGAAAATATGTCCTCTGTATAGGTGCTAACCCAATCCTGTAGCGTTCATTATTATTTCCATTTTCTAGACAGGGACCAAGGATCAGAGAGATTGACCTCACATTTATACAGCCAACAAAAGGCAGAGCTGGGAGGTGAGCTCAGATCCCTGACCCCAAGTCCGATGCTTTTCACCCATGCCTTCCTGGGAAAGGCCCCAAGCCAGTGGGTTGGGGGATTCACTGTGAATGTAGCTGAGCTCCAGCAAGGATGCACCTCACTGCTTTGGTTTCCTGCAGTCACTGAGTGGCTCCAGCTGGTGGGGCTTAGGGAGAGAGGATCAGCTTTCTGGACCACACCTCCATCCTTTTCCTGAGTAGCTTCTCTTCGAATGTATGTCTGGTGCCTGAAGAGGCTCCCCTCTCCCCTCACCCTCTACCCTCATCCTGTTTGATTTGACTTTATTCACTCATCTCTTCATCCACCCAACCACTCAGCAAGCATCCACCCAGCTTGGCCAGGCACTGTGTGTTGGGCTTGGACATCCAGGGCTGAGGAAGCCCTGGCCCTGGCCCTTTAGGAACTCTCAAACGAGAGAAAGCAGTGAGTTCAGTGCCGATGCACTAGGACTAGTACTCCACAGGAGAGACAAGGGCAGAGAAGAAGGAACCAGCTTCCTACTTGACCCTATTAAAAACTGGCCTTTTCATATTCCCGTGAAAGGATCTATCTGGAATGGCTAACGGTGGCCACATTGTGGGGGTATGGTAAGCACTTGGGGTGCCAGCTGTTTGGATTGCCTGGAGGGTGCCCAGCCGGTCAGTCACATGGGCCACTGGCCTCCTGGGAAGGAGGGGTCCCGGGCCTCCTCTAACCTATCCCGAGGGCCCCTCAGAAGGCTTCTTTTGCCTGCCTTACTTACGGGTCCCTCGTAATGATCTGTCCTTTCAGAGGGGCTTCTCTTCCTTCTAGGCTGTGCTCTTTCCTAGAGTTCCATTCTCCCACTGTGTGTGCACGTGTTCGTGTACCATGTCTGTGTGAAAATGCAGAAGACAGGGAGAAGGAGCATGTGCTTACCTCCCATCTCAGCCTCTCTCCATCACTGGTCTTAAGTAGGAGGAGGAGATGGAGAACTGGAGCCCCCATTCTAGGCAGACAGCCCCATCCTTGCCCTGCGCAGGGAGCACAGTGGCACAGTGGCCACAGTAGTCCCCAACCCTCGCGAAGCTTGCAGCCTTGTGGGAAGAAAAGGAGTGCTCATTTTGCATGGCCCGAGAGTTCTCTCACTAGAACCTAGAAGAAGGAGCCAGGGGGAGGAGAGGCAGGAAGTGGAGGAGGAATAAGGGAAGGCCTCGACTGTGGGAAGACCAAGGGAAGAAGGGCCAACAGCTGCCACTGCCCAGGAAGACAGGGCCCAGGGACCCTTGGTAGAAGCAAGGCTCCCCTCTTCCGCCACCAATGGCTGAGCGCCCAATCCTGGAGGTGGGCTGGACCAAACCAGTATTAGGCTGTGTCCCCAGTGAGGGCAGCGCGGGTTGGGGACGGGATGGGGAGTTCTGAAGTCTCAAGGCCAAGGGGTTAAACGGGCAGCTGAAAAGTTTGTGGCGTCAGCCCTTTCCTATCTGCCTCTCCCTCATCCAGCCCCCACGCCAGATTCCCTCAGTCCTCCTCTTTCTGTCCTGCTCCTCCTCCCTTTTCCATTTGGAAGAAGGAGGCTTGCTGTCTTTGTATTTTAACTGTAGCAAAAAGATTAAATTGTTTACGAGCCGGGAGCCTCGGCTGGCTGGATGAGCCGGAAGAGACAAAGATAGACATTCTAATTCTCCCCTGTTCTCCAGGCCTCCGTCCCCCTGGCTGCTGCTAATTCTTTTATCTGCCCCCAACACTCCAGGCATTATGTGCATTCATAAAAAAGGGGGGGGGGCGAAGTGGAGAGAGCCCTCGCCGAAGCCAGCAAAATTACTGTTCTCTGCGCGGTTTCTCCGATAGCAATCTCTTGAATGCTGATTACTTTTTTTCCCCTCTCCCTGTGCCCCCTCCCCCTTCCCCAGCACCCAACATAAGTTGGTCTTTAACCCTTTATCTTTAGCAAGCAGAAAGACACGGAAAACATCTCACTCAGTGGGTGGAAAAAAAAAAAAAGCAAGGAGGGGGGAGGGAGAGGAAAAAAAAAAAAACCAGCACAGAGAAGAATTACTGTTATCTCCCCACCAGAAGAGGAACAGCAGAGATAAGGGAGGCCTGAAGAATTAAAAGAATCGTAGCGTTGGGGGCTCTAAATTCACAACGAAGCTGGTTGTATTTGTCTGTCACGGGGGTTCATAATTTTCCGAGGTTGTTTTGATAGACTTATTGTGCGGACTGCATAGAAAACTCATCAGCATTTGTTGCCTCTGAGCATTATTGTCAGAGGTAACTGCGTGTCTATAGACTGGGGGAGATAATGGCTGAAGTAGAAAGCAGATAAAGCCAGGGCCCTTCTCATTAAGGGCTATCTCTGCCTCCGCAGACCGGCTGGGATTGAGTGACTGGGGCGGCAGCACGGGGCATACATTATGCCAGTAAAAGCGAAAGGCGGCGTCATGACTGTGGGCAGCCCAGTGGACCCCGGGGCCCCCGATGAATGGCCAAGGGGGGCTCTGGAATCAGGGCCCCAGTTTGTCAGCAGGGGTGTGAGCTGGGGGTGCCCCTGAGCTGGCTGAGCTGCAGGGATTTGTGGTGTGGGGGGTGGAGGCAGGTCTTTGGTTCAACTGCCACATTGCACAGATGAGGTCCAGAGATGGGAGGGGTGTGTCTGAGGCCACTGGTGATGGAGGGCAGAGTACATTCTTCTGATTCTGGGGTCTTCTGCCTCTGTCCATACCTCACATGTGGAGTCATTGAGAGAGGTGAGCCTCCCATAACCCAGACCAGTGTCTGCGTGGAGAGGTGGAGACTCGTGTCCTCTTAACACCTAGGACCTGTAGGCCTCTCTGCCCCGTCCCACCCTGCTTCTCTAGCACATTCTCGTGGAGCACCCATGAGCAGCCAGGCGCCCGTGGAATGCTGCGAGCTCGTTTTGTGTGTAAACCCACTGGCCATCCTCCCTCCTTCCCTCTACCATGGAACCACCTTCCTTCCACCTCACCCGCCTCACCCCACCCCCAGAAAAGCAGGCAAAGGGGAATGGGCACTTCTGGGCAGAGAGACTTACAATGTCCTCAAGCCCTCAGTTCAGGCTGGACTGAGTCATATAGTCATGGTGGAGGCCAAGGCCAGCAGGCCTGGGCTCTGTGCAGCTTGGGATGAGGACCCTTCTCGGGCCCTGTTCCCATCTGTGAGATGGGATAATAATGTCCACTTCGTAGGGTGGTTGTAAGACTGATGAGATCATTTATTTCAGGTTTGTTAGCACAATGCCTGGACGTAGGAAGTGCTCAGTAAACCCATTACTATCTTTATAATTACTACTCTGGTGGCTGTAAGAGCCTTCTGTGCAGCTCAGTGCTCCCTTCTTCATTTGGCCCAGGCCGGGAGCTCTGGTAAGAGGTGTCTGAGCCATCAGTGGATGCTTTATCCTTGTCTCCTGCTCTCATAAAGGTGAGGCCTTGGTGTTTCCTGGGTCCATCCCTCTCAGTTGGCTGATGAGAAATTGAGGCCCAGAGAAGGAAGGGACTGGCCCAGGGTCCACACAGCAGGTCCCAAACAGAGCTGGACAAAGCACCGGGTCTCTCAGCTCTTGGGGACTCCTGTCTTCTGCCTGGCCAGGCAGGAGAGAGCACTGGTGCTTGCAGCCATGGGGAACAGAAGGGACCCAAGGCCATGCCACCGGACCCAGGGACCCTGAGCCCACACCTGAGGCTGTTCCAGTCAGCAGCTTGCTCAGCATGACCTGGGCCAGGCTCAGGAATGTGAGTGTTTTTATCTAATTGATCTACGTTTGGTGTGGCTCAGACCCAAATGGTGAGGCATCATCAGCACAGGGATTTAGTGATTTGGGTGGGTGTGAGGGTGGGGGAGAGATGAATCAGGGTGGGAAAAGGGGCTCCAGACAGAAACGGGGGCATAGAGAGAGGCAGATTGGGGGTCACTGGCCACAGAGCCTGCAGTGTGGACAATAGTGTGGGCACAGCCTATTCTCGTATATGATCGAGCCCAGCACTGCTCCACTCACCCCTCCTGGGCACTTGGCCAGAGTCCAAAACTGGGCAGGAGGCAGGTTAAGGGACCAGATATCTGTCAAGCACTTCCTACATGTCATGAGTTTCACACTCATCTTCTGTTATCTTCACAGCCACCTAAAAGGAAGGCCTTACCATCCCCAGTTTACAGGAGAGAAAATTGAGACCTAGAGAGATGAAGTAACAGGCTCAAGGTCACACAGCTAGTAAATCAAACTGGGATTTGACTCCAGGACTCTCTGACTCAGACGTTCAGGATTTATTCACTTTGCATCTGCTCCATATTTTCCTCCTAGGGCCAACTGGTTCCTCCCTCCCTTCCTTTCTTTTCTTCCTTCCTTTTTTTTCCTCCCTCCCACCTTCCGTCCCTTCCTTTTTTACTTCCACCTTCTATTGTCAAGCTCCTCCCATACCCTAGCCACAGTGTTGGGTGGTAATATAGCCCTCTGGCTCTCTAGGACTAGTGGGGAAGACTGACCCTTAATATACAGTCGTACAAACAAGCAATATCGTAGGTGTGAGTGAGGAAACTACAGGAGGGAGAAACTAACACTGTCCAGGATGGGGACAGAGGGTCAGGGGGAGAACTGAATCAAACATGGAAGACCAGAAGGTGGACACGGTGGGGAAGGGCATTCTAAGTAGAGGGAACAGCCTGTACAAAGATCTAGAGGCAAGAAGGCGTGCAGGATGAATGTGGAGTCAGGAGCTGGGTGTGCGTATGGGGGCAGGTTGGGAAGGACCTTAAACGTCAGGGGAAGGAGACTGGGCTTCATCCAGTGAATCACTGGGAGCCGCTGACTGTTCCAAATAGCTTGAAACCCTCAACTCCTGGAAAGTCAGGCTCTGCCAGTGGCCACTACCCTCATCCACCCCACCCCACTCCTCAGCTGTCGCCAGCTCAGTGAGGGGCTGATCCCTCATGGCAGAGTTTGGTAGGAGTGGCCGAATGTGGAGTGGAAAGAACATAGAATCAGGAATGGCTGAATCTTGTGGCCTGAGAATCAAATCTCCACTTCGAGCTGTGTGGCCTTGGGAGTCAGGCATGTCATCTCTCTGGACTCAGTTTTCTAATCTATAAAGTGGAGACAGCATCTATTTTATGGAATTACTGCAAGAATTAACTGAGGGCAGTGGAAGGCACCTGGAGTGCTGCAGCCTTGAAACAAATGCCAGTTCTCCCTTCCCCTCCTCCCACCCTGGCACTGCCAGCATTCCGGTTGGGGCCCATGTACCCTGGTACCTCTGTCCTTGCCTTCCTCAGGCAGAGCTCACCTTTAGGACTCATCCTCCTTGAAGCTCCAGGTAACTTCATGGGTTCAGTTCGACTGGATGGATTTAGCCCATCCTGGTGGCCAGTGGGCTCTGAATAAGAAAGATGGCAAGGGGTAGCTCAACCTATTGGGAGAACTGGCTGACAATCAGGAGACTTGATCAAGCCCTGGCTAACTGGCTGTGTGTCTGTGTCAAGTCACCGGCCCTCTCTGGGCCCCAGATTATTACCCTATAATTGGAGCTGGTCCATCTCTAAAGACTGTTCTGGCTCTAACGGTCAGGGATCCTAGGAGGGAAGGGCCCAGGGTTCACAGCAAAGGTTCACAACGCCCTTCCTTGGTGGCCATAAAGGGGGCAGCAGGGAAGCTGGTGGCGCTCTCAGCGCAGCCCCGCCCCGCTGGCTCAGAGACCCGCTCCTCCATGGGATTTACAATGGGCTGAATTCATTTGCATGACAAAATTGGCTCGGGTATCCAAGTGTTGCGGGAAGACAAGTGTAACATTACCGCAGAACAAGCAGCCGGGAGGAAGGTTACCGCAGACAATGAGGGAACAAGCCACCCGCCCACCCGCTGCCTCTGCCAACCTTTCATCCGCGGGCATGGGGGGCTGCCCAGGGGCGGTGTCGGGTGGGGGGGGGGAGAGAAACCTGCAGGCCTTGGTGGCAGCAGCCTGCCCAAGGATCTGTAGTGGGGAGACTTCTGCTTCCGGTATCTTCCCACTGTTAATGGCGAGGAGGTTACCTTTGCTTTTTCTAAATGCTTCCACCCTTTAAATGGTTGCCAAGTTATCACCCCACTCTTAGGACTTGATAACACAAGCACTTTCTGAATCCATGCACTTGTCCAGTCATCCCCCTATCTGCTCACTCATTCTTCCATTCACTCATCCACACATCCACCATCTATCCATCCTTCCTTTCGATCGTCCATCCATCCATCCATTCATTGTTCTACATGCCCACCCACCTCTACCCATTCACCCATTTACCAATCCATCTGCCCACCCATATGCACCTATCCATCCATCCTTTCATACACTCATCCATCTACCCAAATACTTATCCACCCGTTCATCCATCCACTCATTAATTCACCTATCCACCCTTCCATCTCTTTAACAAAACTACATATTAACAAAAGACTTTTTATGTGCCAGGTACAGTTCTGGACACTTCTCTGTGTCTCAGCCTCCTCCTCCATAAAATAGGGATAATAATAGTATCTACCCCACAGGGCTGATACTGGCCCAGAGGAAGTGCTATATAAGTGTTTTCTACTGTTAATTTATTAGGCTCTGGGGACCTAAAGGCAAATAAAACACAGTTGCTGCCCCAGAGGAAAATCACAGCCTTCTGGGGAGAAGAGATAGAAGAAAATTGGTGTTCCAGTCCCATGTGGGATGTGCTACGCTGTAGGGAAGTATAAGGGACTGGGGCGGAGGGGTCAGAGCTGAGGAATCCTATCTCATTTGAGACTCTGCGTGAGAGGTAGGTAGAGACAGGAAGTATTGTTATTTGTCTCCCTGTGTTACAGATGAGGAAACTGAGGCTTAGGAAAGGTAAAGGACAGCCCATGACTACACCACTACATAGAGTTGCCAGGACTAACCGCTGTGTCTTCTGATTTGGGGACATCCCCGTGGTCTGAGCCATGTTCTCCCTGTCCCCTTCAGGCAGCAAGACGAGACTGCTCAAAAGCTACCTTACTCCCGGATTACATGAACAGCACCATGCTGCCCAGATCCCTGGGAAGAGAATGGCTGAGCTCGAAGGGGCCATACCCAGAGCCCTGAGCCCTTTCTGAGCTCCTCACTTAAGATAAAGCAGGACAATGTCCAGATAAGATGGGTCAGCTCATGGGACTGGGGTTGGGGGGAGGTGGACATCCACTCGGCCTTTGGAATTGAGGCCTGAGCAATGAGTTCCTGGCAATGCTTTGGGAGATGCCAAGGACATTTGGCCTCAGCCTAGAAAGTGGACTCTGCTTAATACAGCCCAGGGCTGGCTGGAGCACAGGGCGGAGATGAGGATCAACTGATGAGAGCCTCAGGGGAGCACATTTGATCATTCATCATTATAACGATCAGCTCCTAACTAGCAGAACGGCTCCTGGTGAAGCGGTCATTTCCTTGTTACTGAAAGTTCTAAAATATTAGAGGAAGAAGACTGTAGCAGAAGGAGTGTGGCCTTTGGAGCGTTTCAAGCCTGAATTCGAATCCAGATGTTGCCTAGTATCATCTGTGTGAACTTAGGCCAGTCACTGAACTTCTCTGAAGCTAGTTTGAGGTGGGGATAATAAAATAATAAAATGGTAATGATAAACCTAATATTTTGTATTAAGTTGTAATCACCAATACTTAGAAACTGCTCAGTAAGTCTTTTTCACAGTAAACTCATACGGTGGTCTTTTAGGTTTTTTGTTTGTTTGTTTTTTAATAAACGTTTATTTTTGAATAATTTTAGATTGATAGAAAAGTTGCAGATATAGTACAGACAGTTCCTATAAACCCCTCACCAGTTGTTCCTAATGTTAACTTCTTATGTAACCATGGTACGTTTGTCGAAACCAACATTGGCTCTGCCTCCAGCCTGATTTTTTGGGCACTGTCTTAGAACAATGAGAGGGTATCATTGCTCATCCTTGCCTCTCAACCCAGGGACTGTGCAGGGAAATCTCAAAAGCAGTGTTGCCACCCAGATGCTGGTGACTCCCAGCATGCCTTTTTCTGGGCCTCAATTTCCCCATCTGTATGGGGGAGTTGGACAAGGGGGTGGTAGCCTATGGTGGGGTGGTTCTGTGCTCTGCCTCCTCTCCATAACCCAGGCTGTGACCAGGGGTTCTATGAGACACTGGTCCACTCCAGCCCCACGGGCAACACCATCGTGATGCCATTTCAGCAGCTTCATAAAGCAAATGAAGGCAAGGACATTGGGGGGGGGGCTGCCTTGGTGTCAGTGGGCTAGAGGGGTGGGTGATGCATGACACTGAAATTAACTCAAGGTGCTTGGCTCTGCTGAGGCCCCATCCTTCCCCATCTCACCCACCCCCTGTGCCCACCTCCACTTTCCCCCTCCCATCATTCCTTGCTTTCTCCTTTTCTTGCATATGGATGGGTGAGTGACTGCCCTAGGTCCGATTGTGTCCCCAGAGGTCTGTCCCTCCACGGTCTTCCCTGGGAGCCCGGGACATCTCTGCTCCTGCCCGTGGGGCATCATTTACTCCAGCAGTGAATCTCAGTCCTTTGGCGGCACATCCTGGGGACTTAAACTATACCCCTGCCAGGGCTCCACCCCAGAAATTCTGGGTTAATTGCCAGGGTCTACCCTGGGCATAGGAATCCCAGATTCTATGTGTGTCTCATGAGGAGGATCCCCAGAGCTGGTTGTCTCCACATTTCTCACTTGCTTGAATGCTCACTTTTCTCTCTGCCAAGTGTGGGGGTCCTCTGATGGCAGGGCCATATTAAACATTGAACATCGTAGTCAGACCTGGCACAGGGCCCAGCCCCCAATAGGCTCTCAGAACCTACCCGATCATGGAAGGAGGGAAGAAATGTATGAGCCTGGGACCCAGGGACCAAGCCTGAGGAGAAAGGGTGGGAGAGGAGTGTGGGGATCTGCCAGGGACCTGGGGTGCTGCTGAGGACTGGTAATAAGAATAGCAGACATAACCACATTTCTGGAGTGCTGATCAGATGCAGACATTTGGCTTTGGGGTTTTTCCAAGTTCTCTGAATTACTTCTTATAACAGCACTGTGAATGAGGGCACAGTACCCCAATTTTACAGACGAGGAAGCCAAGCGGTTGCAGAGGCGGCCAGGGTGAAGGAGTCCGCAGAAACAGAGAAACCCCACCATGTGCTGTCCAGCTTGGTGGGTGGGGCAGGAAAGGGCAGTCTGGGTGAGCATGAGAGATTGCTGACAAGGAACTGAAACTCAGTCAAACTGTATAGGGGACAGGAAGGAAGGAGGAAAGGAGGAAAGAAAGACGGCTTGGGGGGACTTATGGCAGGATTCAGGCGTCTGCTTTTTTCTTTTTTAAATTTTTTATTAAAATATAGATAACATATAATATTATGTTAGTTTCAGGTGACACCATAGTTATTCAACATTTATATACCTAAAGAAGTGATCACCATGATAAGTCCAGCCACCATCTGACACTGTACCACGCTATTGCAATATTATTGACTATATTCCCCATGCTGTACATTACATCCCCATGACTTATTTGTTTTATACCTGGAAATTTGGACCTCTTATTCCCCTTCACCTTTCCCCCCCTTTTTAATTTTTCAATTACAGTTGACATTCAAATATTACTTTATATAAATTCCAGGTGTACAGCATAGTGATTGGACATTTGTATAATTTAAGAAATGAATTTTCTGACTAGTCTAGTACTCACCTGGCACTATACATAGTTATTACCATTTTATTGACTATATTCCCTGTGCTTTACTTTATATCACCTTGACTATTTTGTAACTATTAGTTTGTACCTCTTAATCCCTTCACCTTTTTCACCCTTCCACCAGCCCCCTCCCATCGATTACCCCAACAAATCTAGTACCCATCTGCACCATACATAGATATTACAATATTATTCACTATATTCCTTATGCTATACTCTACATCCCCATGGCTACTGTGTAACAACCAATTTGTACTTTTTAATCCCTTCCCCCCTTTCACTCACCCTAGCTTTCCTCCCATCTGGCAACCATCAATATGTTCTCTGTATCTATGAGTTTGTTTCTGTTTTGTTTGTTTATAGAGGATGCCAAAAAAATGTATACACATTTTAAGAAAGGAAAAATCTATTAATATATACCGATAACAAAAGAGGAATACAAGTCAAGTTTGACTTCTGCAATTACAGAAGGTACTCAAAGTGGTTACCATCAGCGTCCAGACACTTTTTTTTCTTTAATTGGGGAATTGGGGGAGGGGAACAGTGTTGGGGAATTGGGGAGGGGGACCAGCCAAGTTGTTCTTCAGTCTTAGTTGTGGAGGACACTAGTCGCCATCTGGCTGCCTGGCAGCTCATGGCCTCTAAGCTCAAGATGCTGTGTTATAATCTTAGTTGGGGGTGGGCATAGCCACCATCCCATGCGGGAGTCGAACCAGCACCCTTGTTGTTAAGAGCACATGCTCTATCCACTGAGCCATCCAGGTGGCAGCTCAGGTCAAAGTGCCGAGTTCAGTCTTAGTTGCAGGCAGGTGTAGCCCACCATCAAGCAGGCAGTCTTGTTAGGAGCATGTGCTCTCAGCAGCTGAGCCATCCTGCCACCTGTTGGCAGCTCAGTGACAGCTCAGTGGCAGCTCAGCTCGGGCGCGGCATCACTGGCCCATGTGGGAATCGAACGGATGGCCCTATTGCTCAGAGCTTGCGCTCTTAAGCTAACTCTTAACCAACCGAACCACTCGGCTGGCCCAGTGTCCAGACACTTCTGATTACGGTGAACTACTACTTGAGCAACGTTGACCAAAGTGTTAACACCTCTTAAAATGTGCATACATTTTTTTGGCACCCTCGGTATTTTGTTCTTTAGATTCCACATGTAAGGAAAATCACATTGTATCTGTCTTTTGCTATCTGACACTCCACTCAGCACAATACCACCCAGGTTCATCCATGGTGCCATAGATGGCAAGAACCCATTCCCTTTTATGGCTGGGCAATATTCCAGTGTATATATGTACCACCTCCTCTTTATCCTCTCATCCATCGACAGGCACCCAGGCTGCCTCCACATCTTGGCCATTGTAAACAATGCTTCAATGAACATATGGATGTACATGTCCCCTCGAAGTAGCATTTTGGGTTTCTTCAGATAAATACCTTGAAGTGGGATCACTTTGGGGTCCTTCTTTGTCTCATTATATAGCCTTTGTTTTAAAGTCTATTTTGTCTGGTATTAGTATTGCTACCCCAACTTATTTTTTGTTTTTGTTTTTTTCATTTCCATTTTCATGAAATATCTTTTTCCATCCCTTTACTTTCAGTCTGTGTGTGTTTTTCAATCTGAAGTGTCTCTCATAGGCATCATATGTAAGGGTCTTGTTTTCTTATCTATTCAGCCCTCCTATGTCTTTTGAGTGGAGCATTTAATCTATTTACATTGAAAGTAATTGTTGATAGACACGTAGCTATTGCCATTTTATTTTTCATAATTTTGATTTTTTTTTTCATCTTAAAGCAGTCCCTCTAACATTCCTTAGAATACTGGTTTGGTGGTGATGCACTCCTTTAGCTTTTTCTTGTCTGGGAAGCTCTTTATCTGTCCTTCGGTTTTAAATGATAGCCTTGTTGGGTAGAGTAGTCTTGATTGTAGGTTCTCGCTTTTCATCACATTGAATATTTCATGCCAATCCCTTCTGGCCTGCAAAGTTTCTGTTGAGAAATCAGCTGACAGTCCTTTATAAGTTACTAATTGCCTTCCTCTTGTGCTTTTAGGATTCTCTCTTTGTCTTAACCTTTGCCAGTGTAATTATTATGTGTCTTGCTGTGGGCCTGTTTGGGTTCATCTTGTTTGGGACTCTGCACTTCCTGGACTTATATGTCTATTTCCTTCGCCAGATTAGGAAAGCTTTCAGTCATTAATTTTTTCAAGTAAGTTCTCAATCCCTTGCTTTCACTCTTCTTCTCCTGGTACCCCTATGATACAAATGTTGTTACGCTTGATGTTGTCCCAGAGGTCTCTTAAACTAGCCTCACTTTTTTGGATTCTTTTTTCTTTTTGCTGTTCTGATTGAGTGTTCTCGGCTACCTTGTCTTCCGAGTCGCTGATTTGATCTCTGCTTCATCTAGTCTGCTGGTGATTCCTTCTAGTGCATTCTTCATTCCAGTTATGGTATTCTTCACTTCTGACTGGTCCTTTTTTATGGTTTCTAAGTCCTTTCATGCTTGCTATCTCTTTGTCGAAGTTCTCACTAAGTTCCTTGAGATCCTTATAACCATTGTTTTGAACTCTGTCTCTGTCTCTTGCTTGCCTCCATTTCGTTTAGTTCTTATTCTGGAGTTTTCTCCTGTTCTTTAATTTGAGGTGTATTTCTTTGTTTCCCATTTTGGCTGCCTCTCTGTTTGTTTCTATGTATTAGGTAGATCTGCTACGTCCCCCATCTTGGCTGGGTGGCCTTATGTAGTAGGTGCCCTGTGGGGCCCAGTGGCACAGTCTCCCTGGTTACCTGCACTGGGTGTTTCAGTAGTGTCCCTTGTGTGTCCTTTTATTATAGTTGAGCCTTGGTTGCTATTGGCGTGTCAGTTGGTGGGATTGATCCTTAGGCTGTTTGGCTGTGGGGATTGGCCACGTCCACAGCTTACAGGCTGCTGTGCAAAGGGCTTACCCCATGGATCAGCGTTCACCCTAGTGGGCTCTGGTGCCTATTGAGACCACCCTTTGTGTGTGCTGCTTTTGGGGCTAATTGGGCGGTGTCCTACTGTGGTCTGAAGCCAATCTCCAAGTATGTTGGTTCTGAGGCCTCTTGGGAGGGGCTCCTGTGCAGGCCCAGGTCACCCACTGCCTGAGACTGGCTGGAGACTACCTGGTAAGAGCTACAAAGTGATCCGTGGTTGTTGGCTTCCTGTGCTAACCCTGGAGGTGTGTGGAAGAGGTCACACTGCAAACCAAGGGCATCTGCCACCCATACCAGGCCTAGGTTAGCTCCACAAAATGCCAGGACACCCTGAGACCTGCTGCCTCCTGCCAGCTCCTTTAAAGGTCAGCCACTGATAAAGCCTTGTGTGGTACACAAGTTGGGGGAGGCAGGGTCTGAGGGAATCACTAGAGTGGGAAGAGCTGTGGTCACCAGGTTAAAGTAAATTCTGATTTGGTGCCAGTGCTGAGCCTGAAGCTACTCAGCAAAAGTCTCAGAGCACACGGAGGCCAGTTGCTGCCCACCTGGGGTCTGTCAGACTGATAGTTTTCCAAGAAAGAGTGAGATACAGGTGGAGTTGGCTGCTCTTGCAGAAAGTGATTCCAGCATTGAGGGCAGTTGGGTGGGGTCAGGTCCTAGTGAGTCAGCAAGACAGAGATGTGGAGCTCACCAGACCAATCAGATTCAGATCTGGCCTGTGGGGACGGACTCAACACAGGAAAGATGGCGCCCACCTGCTGGCTGCAGGTGGAGGAGGAGGGCCTCCTCACAGGGAAATGGCAACTGTCTTCCAGCCCTCAACACGAAGCAACACAGCTCAGTCTGACCCCCGCATTTCTCCGATACCCCTTGAGTTATTGTCCCTCTGCAGGAGCCCAAGGTGAGTGCCTGGAAGTGAGAGAGTCTGCATGAGGGGCCCCTTTAAGAGGATGCCTGGGTTTCCCATCATGTTCTGTCCCACCCGGATGGTCAGAACACCACTGTTTTTTACTGCCAGCTCTTGTGGGAGCTCCTCTTCCTGGCACCAGTACTTTGGGCTGGGGAGGTCTGTGTGGGGCTGGGGTCCCTCCCTCCTCCAGGGGGAACCTCTGTGGCTGAGATATCCCTCCCATTTTTCAACCACCACATGGAGGTTTGGGGTTAGCCAGTTCCACATCTCTGCCCCTCCTACCAGTCTCCACGTGGCTTCTTCTTTATATCGTTAGTTATGAAATTTCTGTTCGACCAGACTTCAGATGGTTCTCCAGGTTAATTGTTCTATAATTTAGTTGTAATTTTAGTTTGTTCACAGAAGGAAGCAGGTACAGTGTTTATCTACTCTGCCATCTTGGATCTCCCTTAGGGCATCTCTTTCAACCAGAGCTTGACTCAGGGTCCCCATTCCCTGCCCCTCCCCCAGCCAGCTGCAGATGCCCAGTTCTCTGCAGCCTCCTACCCAGGGGACCCACTCTAGGGGACATGAGATTGGGGTGGTGATGTCAGACACAGAAGCTTCCTCTCTCTGAAGCTTACATCTCTTTTCTGCTAGGTGTGGGGATCTGGCCTTCAGGCTGAGCAGGCCTGTGATCCATGACCTCTCTCTAATGATGACAGTGGCACTACTTCCTGGCACTGCAGTGTTGTCCAGCGGTTCAAGCAGAGACGAGCTGCCTGGGTTCCAATCCCCGTGCTACCACTTTCTATTTCTGTGGCCTGAAAGATTTGCTTAATGTTTCCATATCTCAATTTTCCCATCTGTGAAATGGGGATGATAAGACTTCCTGGGGATGAGCTGGGCTCATGCATCAGTAGAGAGCTGGGAACACAGTAAGTTGTCTATTCTGGCAGTGTTTGCTATCATCAAGCAGCATGGTTTTATTGTTGTTACTACAACAACATCAGCATCATACTAGGCACTGCACTAAATGTTGTGTTAACCCATGTAATTCTCACAGATACCCAGAAATGAAAAGACTGAGGCTCTAAGAGGTCACATGACAGCTTAGATCAGCCAGTTGGCTGGTGACAGAGCCCAGAGTCACATTCCAGGCTGTCCAACTCCAAAACCTAACCTAACCAGAACCCAGCACAGTGTTCCAGGGATAGAGCTTGCCCAGATTCAGTGGGAAGGAGGAAGCATTTAGTGAGCACCTATTGTACTCTGGTGATCATATTTAACCTTTACAACTGGCATAGGTAGGTGATCTAATTATTTCCAATGTAAAGATGAGGAAATTGGGGGTGGGGGATGGGGTGGAGATCTGGCTGCTCACACCCGCCAGGCTGTATATGACTGTGAGAATGTCTGTGTGACTGTGTGTGAGTGTGTGTGTATGAGTGTAGGAGCAAATGTTTGCCTCCTTCTTCCCACTGAACCTAGAGTAGGCTTTGCTCAGATATAAAGGATGCAGCCAGGCAGGCTGTGTGTGTGTGTGTGTGTGTGTGTGTGTGTGTGTGTGTGTGTGTGTGTGTGTGTGTGTGTGTGTGTGTGTGTGTGTGTGTGTGTGTGTGTGTGTGTGTGTGTGTGTGTGTTTGGTCAGGGATGGGGGTGGGGCTTTGTCTCCTGGGTTCTGTACACCAGGGAGATGGTCTGTGGGGTTTGGGGTAGGGGGTCACCTTGGAAGGCCTGAGAGCTAGAAGTGGGGAGGAGGGCAGAGTCATCTATTAACACTGCCCTCCTAGGGTGGTGGGGAAGACCAGGGGGCTGTGCTAAGGACCCTCTAACTAGCTTGTTGCCATGGAGATGCAGGCTGTGAATACAGGCCTGGAAGTCCATCTTGAGCCTTTGAACCCTCCCCTTCCTGGCAGGTGGAGACCCCCGGCTGGGATGTATTTGTCTGGGAAGGGGACTAAAGGGCCATCCCATCTACCCTCTCTGTTATTTAAAGCAAAGGCCTTCATTCCTTCCACTGCCCTCAGGCGGGCATTCCTGGGTCAAGGTAGAAAATAACTGTTTCCATCTTCCCAAGGAATAGTGGGTCTCAGGTTTAGGAGCTCCTCAGATGCCTCCTGGCAGGTGGCCAGGGCAGGAGGAGAAATGCATGTGATCATACAGCCACATCTGCATTCCAGACAACACAGCCAAATCCACCAGGAGACCAGACCCTTGCTGACCCTGGGGACACTGAGGGTGTGGGACTCGTCCCTGAGAAGTGGCTAGTTTATCTGAGAACCATCAACTCTCCTAGATGGGTCTACCTGGAGTCAGAACCCCTGAGGATTTTTGTCAATATTTTATTATGAAAAATTTCAAATATTAAAAACTAGAGAGAGTAGTTTATGAATCCCAAGTACCCATCACTCAGTTACAATTATCAGCTTTGCTGATCTTGTTTCACCTGCCTCCCTCTTCTTTTATTTTTGCTGGGGTAGTTAAAAGCAGATCCCAGATAGCAGGCCATCTCATCTAGAAATGCTTCAGTATGTATCCTTCACTGATAACTGACCATGCCATGAACACACCTAACAAAATGAACAGTAATCCCAGTGATGAATATCATCAGATTCTCTGTCCCACTTCACATCTGCCATTAAATATGAAGACCCATGCTCCAAGGGTGAATGGAGGCCATGTGTCAAGGGAGGCTCTATGCTATAGCTTTGAAGCCACAAGGAAGTGATGGGTGAATGCCTGTGGCTTTGGGGGAGTTATTTTGCTTTATGGGGCCTTAATTTCCTTCTATGCCAAAGGTACTTACCTCTTCCAAGGCTGTTGGAAGGATTGAATGAAATTATATATGTAGAGTACCAGGTACATGGTGGGTCCTTGGTAAATGATGGCAATGATCATGCTGTTTTCAGAGGAAACTAAAGTTGAGAGAATGACTTGCCCAAGGTCATACAGCTCAGAGTAGAGAGGCTGTGATGGAAGCATAGGTCTTCTAAGTGTGCTGGGATATCCATTCAACACAGCTTTTCTCAGCCCCTCTCATCCCGCTCCTGCTCACCACCACCGCACACTACAAATGGAAATGACACAGAGGGTGACTTCAACAGGTCCCTTTTTCTTGACAACCAGTGGGTCAGTTATAGTGCTGTAGACTGAGCAGGTGATGGGACACCAGTAGGCCTGGCTCTACGAGACCTAGGACAAGATCCTTCTCTTCCTTGGGCCTCAGTTTCCCCATGTGTACCAGGAGGGCATTGACCTCTACATGGTCTCTAAGACCTCTTCCAGTTCTGCTTTGCTTCTGCTAGAGTTAGTAACCCTGGGAATGTGGGGGAGTTTGAGGCTGATAGGGTGTTCACAGCTGTCCAAAATCCTAGGCTACAGGACAGTGTGGGGGTGAGGGGATATTCTGTATTGGAGAGCAGGGATGGGGTGGCCCAGCTCAGTAGAATTGAAAATCCCCCTTCTTCCTGGATTGTAGCCCCTGAAACTGGGGCTGTGACTTGCATATTATATGATAAGTGCCACATAGGTGAGATACAAAATCCCATTGACATAATGGATAGAACAACTATAATAGAAGATCAACAAGGAAATAGAAGACTTGGAAAGCACTGTAAGCTAATTAGGCCTAACAGACACTATTTTTAATAGTGATCTAACAGAATATTTCACCCAACAACTGCAGAATATACATTCTCAAGTGTTCATGGAACATTCTCCAGAAAAGACCATATCTTAGGCCATAAAACAAGTCTCAATAAGTTTAAAAAGATTGAAAACATACAAAGTATATTCTCTGACAACAGTGGAACCAAATTAAAAATCAAGAACGGAAGGAAATTTAGAAAATTCTCAAGTATGTGGAAATTAGACAACATACTCCTAAATAACCAATGGGTTGAAGAAGAAATAACAAAGGAAATTAGAAAATACTCTGAGATGAATGAAAGCAATAATGCAACATGCTAAAATTTATGAGATGCAACAAAAGCAGTGTTCAGAGGGAAATTTATAGCTGTAAACACCTACATTAAAATAGAAGATCTCAAATCAATAACCTAACCTTCCACCTTACTAGAAAAAGAAGAGCAAGTGAAACCCAAAGCCAGCAGAGGGAAGGAAATAATAAAGAGTAGAATGGAGATTAGTGAAATGGGAATAAAAAAATAGAGAAAGATCACCAAAACCAAAAGTTGGTTCTCTGAAAAGATCAACAAAATTGACAGAACTTTAGCTAGACTGACCACGAAAAAAAGAGAAAGAAGACTCAAATTACTAAAATCAGGAGCCGGCGTGGAGACATTACTACTGATCTTACAGAAATAAAAAGGGTTATAAAATTTCATTGATATAGAGGTTCCAAAGAAGCTCTGCAATATTTCTAGAGATGCGAAGAGCACAAGAACTGGTTACTAGGGGGCCGGCCGAGTGGCGCGATGGTTAAGAACTCGCTTGGGATACCAGAGGGCCCCGGTTCGGATCCCACATATGAGGGCCAGTGACACTGCCCTCTACAGCTAAGATGCTGAACAACAGCTCAACCTGGAGCTGGGCTGCCCTGAGTCGCCGGCAACGGCGTGGGCTGCAGTCCCTGTGGCAGTGGATTGCCATGGGCTACTGTGTGTGGCCAGCAGCCAGCGTGAGCGGCCAGCAGCCAGCGTGAGCGGCCAGCAGCCGCAGTGAGCGGCCGTCCAGAAGCCGGCGACTGATCTGCCTCGCCAGAGAAGAGTGCAATGATGGTGCCAACTTGGGCCAGTGAAGCAACACCCTCCACAACTAGATTGAAGAACAAAACGACAGCAACTTGTCTGTTCCCCTTCCCCCAATTCCCCAGCACTGTTCCCATCCCCCCAATAAAAATCTTTAAAAAAAAAAAAAAAAGAACTGGTTACCAGGAGTTGCCTTCAGGGAGCAGGATGGGGAAGAGGAGTATTTGCTTTTCATTATAAGCCCTCACGGCCTGTTTTTGTAAATGTTATTGTAAAATTCCATACATGTACAGAAAAGTGAATAAAAAGAGAAGTACTCAGCTCAGCAGTTATTACCAATGGAACACCCATGGAATCACCACCCAGGCAAGAATTAGAACAGCTGCTCAGATGCCCCCCTTGTAGCCTCAGCAAACCCATCTTCTCCAAAGATAACCACCATCCTGATATTTATGGAAAGTGCTTCCTTGCTTTTCTTGATAGTTTTGCCATCTCTAAACACTATAGTTTGGTTTAGTTCATGCTTTGGACTTTACATAAATCAAACCATACAGCAGGTCTTCTCTGGGTCTGGCTTCTTGTATTTAATGTTATGTGTGTGAGAGATTCATCCACGTTGTTGCAGGCAGTCGTTTGTTCATTTTCTTTGCTGCACTGTATTCTATTTTATGAATAAACCACAATTTCTGTGTCCATTCCACAATTGATAGAATGGGCTTTTTTATAAAAGCCACGTACATGAAGATATCTTGATTAAACTATTTTCAATAAAATACAAATTAAAGATGGAACTCAGAGAGTGTTCATTTAATTTTCATTGCTAAGACCCTCACTTTCTTTTTCTGCTCCAGTCACTCACGAAGCCAGTCTAGGTCCCGGAGAAAATAGGCCACTTAGGCCTATTTCCGAGGGACCGGATCTGAGAGATACCACACCCACTGTCCCTTCCACCCAAGGTCTGCAGCTTCCCACATACCTCCAAGTGCACGTACAGGCAGCCGGGTGAAAGCATGCACCACACGTGGGCACACAGGCATGTCCTGGGGGTGGCAGCGCCAGCAGGCACCTGACCGGCAGGCAAGGTCTGTGCATGAAGAAGTTGGTGGAAGAAGAGGAGGGGGGAAAAAATCCCCTCATTTCTGAAGAAATGTCCCAGATTAGATTTGTAAATCAAAAACCAATATATAACATGCAAGAATTGATCTGTTTTATATTCCTCAGTTACATTTTTGTGAAGCACATTTAGAAGATTTAGAACGTATTTGCGCCTGCTGGTTGGGCCATTATATGCTTGAGTTCATACATCTATTTGTGAGGCTATAAAACAGGCATCGACTACCATGTAAATTGTGTTCTCCACAATAAATTATATGCATACTTGCAAAAATACATAACTGCCGTGGCTGGGCCAACGCGGCCGGAATACTAATGAGGGCGAAAGTTGCTTTGTCCCTCTTCTCTGGCCTAATTTAGCCTCTACATCAAAAATTATGTAGGAAAAATCACTTTATCCTCTCACTGAGAAATAAAATAGCACTCACGGGCACCCTCATCTCTTCCCACCCCCCTTCCTTTTAACCGAACACGACCATTTTCATACTAATTTTAGCTGCTCCAGGTTTACCGGGGAGAAACCTGGCACCACTGAAACCGGGGAGTCACTGGGCTTTCTGCATGCATGAGAGGGCTCTGGGAGCTGGCACGTGCACAGACACACACGCACACATATGCATACACACGCGCGCATGTTCTCTCCTTGTGGTTTGAATTCACTCGTGACAGCACATGCTCACAACATGCAGACAGGCCCACTTGCAAATGTGGAGACTTGCCCCAGACACGCACGCAGACAATCCCCGCGCATTCACCCACGTGGCACACATTCATTTCCTCTCGCTGGTGCAGGCTCGTATGCATAGAGGCTCATCAGGAAAATCCAATTCAGTTCAGTTGAATTCAATTTAATCCAGTTCAGTCCAGCAAACGTTGATTGAGCACCTACTATATGCCATGGACTGTACGTGGCCCTGGGAATATTGAAATTTAAAATAAAAGACAAAAATCTCAGGTCACTGTTCACAGGAGGAGACAGCCTTGTGAACAAATGCATCAAGTCCATGTGCTGAGGGCTGTAGCAGAGTAGAGAGCCACACAGGCACACACACACACTCACACCTTGGTGATTGTAGGCACACATGTTTTCTTTTTTTTTTTTTAAAGATTTTTATTGGGGAATTGGGGGAAGGGAAACAGACAAGTTGCTGTCCTTTTTGTTCTTCAGTCTAGTTGTGGAGGACATTGCTTCACTGGCCCAACTTGGCACCATCATTGCGCTCTTCCCAGGCGAGGCAGATCAGTCGCCGGCTTCTGGATGGCCGCTCACTGTAGCTGCTGGCCGCTCACGCTGGCTGCTGGCTACACACGGTAGCCCATGGCAACCCACTGCAGCAGGGTCTGCAGCCTATGTGGTCGCCGGTGACTCATGGCAGCCCAGCTCCAGATTGAGCTGTTGTTCAGCATCCTAGCTGTAGAGGGCAGTGTCACTGGCCCTCATATGTGGGATCCGAACCAGGGCCCTCTGGCATCCCAAGCCAGCTCTTAACCAACGCGCCACTCGGCCGGCCCCACACATGTTTTCAAATGCATGTGCACACACGATCTCTGCACTCACATAGACACACCTGTGTGGACATTCACACAGACACCGCCCACACAAGTTCCTGTGTACACTCATACCGCGCGCACACACAGATGGGCACTTGCAAGCCTCAGCATAGTTGCCTTCCTACTCTTACTGCTGCCCACCCTCTGGCCCTCTTCTCCTCAAGCCTGAATTAACCTCATGTGCTGTCTGGCTTGCACAGTTCTTTTTTTTTTTTTTGGCTTGCATAGTTCTTTGGGTTTTGTTGCAATCTATACTGGAAACAGAGCCACTTCCAACACGAGGCTGGCTGGCATTGCTTCTGCTTCCCCCAGTGGCCTTGCCCAAGGTTCCATCCTGGCGGAGTTCCCAAGTTTTCACACAGTGAGAAGTAGACCCAAAGCAGATCTTGCTTCCATAATCTCAGGCCAGTCTCTGTTTTGTCCTGGTCCTCCGTTTACCAATTTTTAAAAGGTGGGAATTGGATAGTCTCTGAGGCCATCAAGCTCCAGATGTCTACAGCTTGTTGCTAAAGTAGGTTGGGATTCTATCCGGGACAGAGACTGTGAGAAAACTGCAGAGATGGCCCCAGACTGGAGGAGGCTCGGCCCTGCTCTGAGCTCCCAGCCTAAGAGGAGCATTAGCCTTGGGGGCATGACCAGAGATCTTGGTACCTTCATGGGAGCACATCCTGGAGAAAAGAGTGGCAATATGTGCTTGAGGAGAGAAGTCTTGCAGGGGTCAGGATCCAGTCAATCCAGCTCAGATATTTATAATGCCAGACATGGTTCTCGTGGGATTTCATTCTGTCTTCAAATACCTGAAGGGTTGCCATGGGGCAGAGGGAAGGGTCTTCTTCCTCTGCATGACCCAGTTGGTAGAACCAGCACAGTAGGTGGAAGCTCGAAGGAGACAGACTTTGGTTCAATATAATGATCAATATGTTGTGTTGTGATGTGATGTGATGTGATGTGTGTGTGAATTCTGCTATTGCATTTTTAGTTTCCGTGTAGTCCTTTGTCTCATCTCCTCCCCTATTTCTTTTTCACACCATACTATTTTCTCTTTATGCCTGTTCTTTGAGTAGAAAATATTTTTTAAAGTAAATAGTATTTTTATTGAAACAAGTACTATATGCACATGATGAAAAATTCAAGTTGGTTAAATGGTATACAGTGAAAAGTTGGTCTCCCTCCCTTCTCAGACTCCCCAGTTTCATATCCATCAAGTTCCCCTTTCTAGAAATAATCACTGTTACCAGCTTCTATGTTTTCTTTAAGAAATTTACCGTGTATCATGTCTGTCTACCTATCATCTATTTATCTATCTATCATCTATCTATCTTCATCATAATCATCATCTATATAATCTATCATATCTAGATTCTTTATTTTGACACAAATGAGAACATATGACCTAATCCTTGCCTCCCCCCCGCCCTGAATCTAACCATGAAGTTTGGAAACCATGTGGCTGTTTCTAAGAAAAAGTTTTCCATTAGACAGTGTCCAACAGTGGAATGAGTTCCCCAACCCTGGAGATGTGGAAGCACTAGCTAGATGACTACTTGGAGAAAGGAAATGGGAGAATTAAGCCCTTGATTAGGGGACAAAGTCAGATTCGTGCCTTTTAAGGCTCTATCACCTAGTTTCTTGAATACAAAGAGAATAGCTCTTTATCTCACTCCACACTTTCCCCACACTCCTCCCAGTACTGCCCCCGCCCCCGCCCCCACCAGCCAGTCGATGTCACCAATGCCTAAAGCTGCCCAACCATGGCTTCCAGACCTCCTGTAATTGACAAGAACTCCCCAGAGATAGCCTCTCTTTGTGCCAGCCTCATGCCACTAAACTCCAAATTAAGAGGCCCAGCTGAGATTTCTGTCTTATTCCACCGATACCCGTGAGGCCAATCCTCTCTCATTTCAGGAGGGGAATGGAACTAGAAGTTTGGATTTGGGAAGGGGGGGTCAAGAGGCCTCACCACCAAAGCTGGCTGCCGCTAGGCTCCCGAGAGATGTGCGTGTCCTACCATGCAGCTTAAGACTTCTCCAAAACGCCATCCCCTCCAATCCAATAAAATTGCAAATTTCACTGTATTTCACAATATCCTAAATAAACATGAACAGCATGCATTTCTCTTTCTTGCATCAAATATTAATCTGCCCGTGGCCAGCACTGGCTCCCCTGCGTGTGTGCGCACGCTGGGTAAACACCAGGGAGATTGGGATGCCAGACCTTCCCTTCTCTTCCCCAAGTCGAGAGCAGGACAAATTTTTCTCCTAATTACACCTGCCACTGTTTGCCTTCTAATACTGTAAATCCTCCATCACATAGTTTTTCAGATTCGGGATTAGGTCCTCTTCCTGTCATACAAATGATTGGAAGGGGCAGAGATAGGGGAGTGGGGGCGGGAAATGTGGGCTGTGTGGCATTGCTTTTCTCCGTGGGGGTTCCTGAGTTGGGCACTGGCAATGTTCCCAGGCCCCTGAACCCTCCTGCGGGGTGGGAAGGAGGCTTCAAGGGGAAAGGAAGCTAAGACACCTGCTCAGGTGTGCAAAACCTGCTCACCCAAGCTTAATTAGCCCTCTAGTTGCCCCCCAAATCCTGGGCGTAATAAAAATTCTGAGAAGAAGGGAGAGGATGAATGAAAAGTCCAGTACAGTGCCCAGTACATAGTAGATGGACAAAACCATAGTTCCCTTCCCCTTTGCTCTATCACCTGGCCGAAGCCATCATCATCTCTCTCCTGGACCATGAAACTTGCCTCATCACTGATTTCCCATCTCACCTCACCCCTCCCCAATCAACCTGTTGTCTCCCAGCTGCCAAAGTGCTCTTTCTAAAGCCCAGAGCTGTCCACTCCTGGCAGGCCATGCCTTAAAACCCCCAACGATTCCCCACATGTTTGAATCATGTCCAACCCCAGCATGGAAGACCTTCTGCCCCCAGGCCCATCTTGATTCTCTAGCCTTATTTCCAGCCCTCCCCATGCCCCCTGTCCATCCACTCTAGACTGTGGCCACCCTGCTCACCATCTCACCCTTCCCCAAATGCACTGTGCAAGCTGCCACCTGCATTCCTTTGCTCAGGCTGTACTCTCTGCCTGTTGAAATTTCAGCTTTCTTTTCAGGTGTTCACCCTTGGTGACACCACCTCCTTGAGTCTTTCCTGATCCTCCGATCATTAGAAATCATGGCCTTCTTTGTGCTCCCGTGGGGCTTTGCAGCTAGCACACTTTGGCTCAGACCTTTGCCTTATCTGTCAATGGTCTGTAGGTGTCTTTGAGGTACAGACCAGGTTTGAAGCATCTCTGTCACTTCAATGCCTCTCTAGCCTCCAAGTCTTGATGCTATAGAGAATGACATTTGGTGTGTGGTTGTAGGGAGGGGTCTTCTTGTTGCTCTTACTCTCATGACTAAGTCAACTGCTTGCTCCATCTGGGGGTGAGAATGGGCTCTCCAGGGCCAACCTCTCCCTGCCTCTGGTGGCAGCCCCCCAGCCTGGCAGATAGCATGGAGTCCACACCAGCACAAGGTATCAACAACCCCTTAAGACCAGAATAGTGCAGGGGAAAGAGTCTGAAGACTCACCCCTCCCTCCACTCCTGTGACCAGACCCCACCCTCCCTGGTTTCCCTCCCTGAGCTTGATCTGGTCTGATAGAATCCCCTCCCAGTTATCTGTATGTCTGGAGCACCGAAGCTGTGCAAATGACACCCCAAATCATTCCTGTGGGGCTTTGGCATGTGCAGTATCATTGGCTGCTTTTATTTGGTGGGGAGGTGCAAGTAACAGCTTTGCTCTTATTCTAGTTGGTTCCTAGAGACCTTTCTGCCTCTAGGAATGCCCCAGTCCATTGCCTAAGGAGGGGGACCCCATCTACTGTGGCTTGAGGCCTAGCGATGGGCTAAAGAGGGTGGTCTTTGGCATGCTCTGTGCTAACTTGGTGAGATCTCCACCCCGCCAAAGCTCCCCTAGAGTTGTTCTTGAAGTCTTGTCTTAGAGTCGGCTTGTTCAGCTTGAATAATAACTGTCCCTGGCCCTGTCCCCTCCCCACACATTTCACCTTCAAAGGGCTGGGAGAAATTTCCCTAATTAATTAACTCCTCTGCAGCCTGCCCTCCATGTCATCAGGTGATTAATTGTCACTGTGCCTTTAAATCCAGAGGCGGAGGGAAGGTGGGTTGAGTTGGCAGTGGTGGATGCCAGAAGCAGGCATGCTGGGATGAGGACAGCCTGAGGGCCTTTCCTGGGGTTGGAGGACCCCCCGCCTCTACCCTCATTTCTGTCCTTGCCCAAGGCCTGACTGAGAGGCCCAGAGCCAGACCACAAATGCATCCATCAATAATCAATCGATGAGTCTCAAATATGAGACTGTGGGAATTGGGGCATTCTAGGAGGGGTGGGGTGGCTGATGCCTATCCTAAAATCTCCAAAACAGGGTCATTTTGCTTTCCTGAGCCTCAGTGTTCTCACCTATAAAATGGGGCCTAGTAATAGGACCTACCTCCCAGGATAGCTGGGAGGGTGAAATGTGACTAATATGTATAAAGCTCTTCGTGTGCTCAATAATGGTGGTACACAGAAAGTGCTCAATAATGGTGGCAGTGATTGTGCTGCTGTTGCATCATGAACGGGCGGTAAGGCCACACTCTTCATGCCCAATGCCCAGCTAGGAATCTTGCCCTCCCCACCCCCAAGCTCTGTTTTCCCTAGTAGACCCCCACCCCCAATCCCAGCTATAGCACTCACCTGCTGCATGACCTGGGCAAGGTACTTACTTTCCTACGTCTTTATGTTCTGATCTAGAAAACAGGGATAAATCCACCCTATCTTCATGCACAAGGCACTGGGACACAAACAGGGATAATTCCAGCCCTTCCTCCAAGATGTTCACAGCAGGAAAGACAAATGGAAATATGGTGTGACCTGTGACAAGGGTGCACAGGGAATTCAGAGGGAGGCAGGCAATCGTACCAGGGGCCCAGAGTACAGTGAGGGTAAAAGGATGTAACGCTACATAATATTGTAGTTGCTCAACAAACGTCTGATCTCTTCTCCAGCCTTACGCTTCTTCACATGGCCTTACTTTATTTATTTATTTATTTATTTATTTTTTATTAGCTGAGCCAGGCAACTCAGCGGCCGCTCTGCTCGGGCTGGGACTCCAACCGCTGTTGCTCAGAGCTTGCACTCTTGAGCGAGCTACAGCCTTACTTTTAGACTCAACTGGTTTCCACCTTAAAGCCTCCATTTCTGTCCTTTCTGCTGAGCTTGCACGGTCTGGAAAGAGGGGCAGAGGGTGGGTCTACTTAGGGAGCCCCTGCTCCCCCCAGCTTCATTCCATCACCCTCTCCATCACTAATGTCAGCTATTGAGTGTTTTTTTGTTTGTTTTGTTTGTTTGTTTTAGCTGAGCCATCCTGCCACCTGTTGGCAGCTCAGAGGCAGCTCAGCTTGGGCTGGGAATCGAACCGGCGACCCTGTTGCTCAGAGCTCGCACTCTTGAGCTAGATCTTAACCGACTGAGCTACTCGGCCGGCCCAGCTATTGAGTGTTTACTATTGGCAGGCACTGGGCAAGTGCTTTACAACAGCCCCATTTGACAGTCGAGGAGATTGAACCAGAACCTAAAGGAGAAAGAACTTAAAGGGGATTAAAACCCCTGCGGGCTTTGTCTGAGGCTGGGGAAACCAGGGGCTGGAAAAGTGGGTGTGGCCAAGAAGGGCGGTCCAATCAGAAGAGGCAAATGACCAGCCCACTGACTCTAGGCAGAACCTGGCTGAGGCCTGTGGCTTTCAGGTGTATTCACTTCATTCACTCGTTTAATGAGGCTTCATTGACCTTGTGCTCTGTAGAGACCTGAGCCCAGCTCAGCTCCCATCTCTCCTCCTTCTGGCCCCATTCCTGAGAGGTCCGCAAGCCCAGCTCCGCCCTTAAGGACGCAGGCGTGAGCAGATGCGCAGGCTCAGAGTGAGATGCTCTGGTGGGAGCCTAGTGCAGGGTGGGGGTGTTCGTGGGGCCTGGAGAAGGCAGCTGTCTGGTGCTCAGAGCAGGCCCAGGGATCTACAAGATCTTCTGATGAAGCTCCTGCACTTACCAATGAGAAAGTAAGGGGTGTGTGTGTGTGTGTGTGGGGTGTATTCGCATGCCTGCGGGGGAAGAGGGGAGTGCTACTGTTGCCTTATGTGGGGAGGACAAAGGGGGAACTGTCAGAAATAGCATTGTGGGGGAACGAAAAGGGGGACATTATATCCAGGAGGTCCGGATGCCAAAACTTTGGAGATAGCACAGGATAAATTAAGCAGGTTTTGAAGTAGACATACCTCACTTCCCCTCCCCCCACAAGCTGTGTGACCCTGGGCAAAAATCCCTTCACCTCTCTCAGCATCAGTCTCCTGAGTGTCAAGTACTCAGCTCACAGCAAGGCTAAAACAAGTGTCAGATTTCTCCTTTTTCTCTTGCACTTGCCTCCTTCCTGGGAGCGTCACCCTCACTATAGTTCTTGGTAGATTCATTCGACAGAGGACTGACTAGGTACAAGGTACCGTTCTCAGCATCGGGGATAAGAAGTGAACAAAGCCAAAAATGCCTGCCTTCATGGAGTTTACATGCTAATGGAGGGAGTTAGACAGTAAACAGCATCAGGTGGTGATAAGTGCTATAGAGAAAAAGAAGAAAGGAGGCTGAGAAGGTGTGGGTGTGGGTTAAATGTGAAATAAGATAGTCAAGGAGGGCCTCACTGAGGAGGCGACATCTAAGCAAAGACCTGATCTAGGTGAGCCATGCAGAATTCTGGGGGAGGAAACCTCTGGGCAGAAGGACCAGCTAGTGCAAAAGCCTTGAGGCGGGATTGGCTCTGGTACAGTCAAGGAGAGGTAAGGAGGCCAGTGAGGCTGGTGGAATGAGAGAGGGAGAGTGTGGTAGGAGGCGAGGTCAGAGACGAGAGGGCAAGGGAGACAGATACAGATAGGGTAGCCCTGGTGGGTCACTGCGAGGACTTTGAGGCAAGTGGGAGCCATAGCAGGGTTTGAGTAGGGGAGGGATATGATCTGACTTAGGCTTAATGAGGCCCCTCTGGCTGCTGGATTGACAGTGGACTGTAGGGGGACAACAGCGGGAGCTAGAGACCCATGTGGAGGGTGATGAGGCCAGAGTGTTGAGATGGGGTGCTTCTGAGTGTGTTGAAAGCAAACTGGTGGTTTTCTTTTCTATAGTATATGCTCAGGCTGCTGCTACTAACAGCTTACATTCTCCAAGCCCCTTTTCTCTAATGCCCCACTGAGGTCCTGGGCAGGCATTTCTTCTGGAGTGTGAACCTTGCATGGGACCTGCCCACACACCTTCCACATCTCACACACACACACACCACTCACACACACACACACACA
>NW_017731379.1:5479998-5513042 GCF_001890085.2 Hipposideros armiger
CACACACACACACACACACCACACACACACACACACACACACACACACCACACATACCACACACACACACCCCTCCCCTCTCACCTCCCTGAGTGTTGAGATACTGCTTTATGGAATGGACTCAAGCCTCCCTCTTCCTGCTGAAACAAAATTAAGAAACATCTGGTCAAGGAGCTGGGGCCTTTCCATATGTCTGAGTTTTGGTGCACGCAGCTGAGAAGTGGGGGCAAAGATTGTGGAAGACCCCTGGGCTGGGCTGGGCTGGGCTGAGGGCTGCGTAGGGGGGAGCTAGAATGTCTGCATGTTGCTGCAGTGAGTCCAGGGGAGGTTCAGGGCGTGTCAAGGTGCAAGGGAGAGACAGAGAGGGAGGTGTGAGGAGTGGGCTGTGGAATTGAGAGGTGGATGGGGTGTGAGGGGTGAGTCTGGGAATGGGAACGGTGTTCCGTAGGTGTTGGGGCATGGCTGGTGTTCACAGATACGGGCTGAGTGCATGGTGAGCACTCCAGGTGTGCACGCACGCCCTATCTGATCAGGCCCCAGCTCCTCTTCGACCTCCTCTCCCTTCCACTCACTCCACACTGGTCCCCTTGCTGCGGCCTGTGAACACCAGCCCTGCTCCCACCTCAGGGCCTTTGTCTTCTGTCCCTCTGCCGGACATGTCCTCTCCCCAGGATGTCCACGTGCTCCCTCACCTCCTTCAGGTCTTTGCTGGAAGGCCTTCCTTGACTATCCTATTTCATACTGTAGCCCCACCCCTGACCCTCCCTCTTCCTTCCTCCCACTAACCGTATTTCCCCATGTATAAGATGCACCCTTTTTCGAAAAATTTGGGGTCTAAAAACTGGGTGCGTCTTATACAGTGGTTGTAGGTTTTTTATTTGCATTTCCCGCAAGTAATGAGGAGTTGTATGAATTTTATGATGAATAAAATTTTGAGTTCAATAACTTTATGTAATATATTTTTTTCAAATTTCGGGCCCCAAAATTAAGGTGTATCTTATACATAGGGAAATACGGTAATTTCTTCCCCTAGCACTTGTCACCATCTTTCATAGAATATATTTTACTTATTCTGTTTATTGTCTGTCTCCTTCCATTAGGATCTAAGCTCTATGAGGGTAGGGACTTCTGTTTTGATTGTTTACTGTGGTAACATAAGATTTATAGTTTTAATCATTTGTAAGTGTACACTTCAGTGGCAATAAAACATTTGCAATGTTGTATAAGCACACCACTATTTATATCCTATACTTTTCATCACTCCAACATAAACTCTGTACTCATTAGACAATAACTCCCCTTTCCCTCCTCCCCCAACTCTTGGTAACCCCTATTCTACTTTCTGTCTCTGAATTTGTCTGTTTAAGTACCTCATATAAGTGGAATCTACAATATTTGTCCTTCTGTGTCTGGTTATTTTACTTAGCATAATGTTCTCAAGGTCCATATATGTTGTAGCATGTGTTAGACCAGCGGTTCTCAACCTTCCTAATGCTGCGACCCCTTAATACAGTTCCTCATGTTGTGGTGACCCCCAACCATAAAATTATTTTCGTTGCTACTCTATAACTGTAATTTTGCTACTGTTATGAATCGTAATGTAAATATCTTTTTGTTTTCCGATGGTCTTAGGTGACCCCTGTGAAAGGGTCGTTCGACCCCCAAAGGGGTCGCGACCCACAGGTTGAGAACCGCTGAGTTAGACTCTCATTCCTTTTCATGGCTGAATAATATTCCATTATATGGATAGGCCACATTTGGGTTACAGCTGCATGCTCAGTGCCTGGCATAGTGCCTGGCTCATAGTTGAATGACTAAGTGGGTGAATGGATGAATAAGCCTCTTCTCCCACCCGCTGCCCCCGTGGGTTTAAGCTGCCTTTCCCTCTCTTTTAAAAAGTCATGGGCAATGGAGAGCCTGGGCAGAGTCCAAAGCTCCGAGTTCTAGTCTTACCATTGCTTCTTCACGGGTGACTCTGGGAATTCACTTGTGACTTTTGCAGACTTGTGTAGGGTGCTTTCGCTTTCACACAGCACTTGGGCATACAAGCATACCTTGTTTTATTGCATTCTGCTTTATGGCACTTCACAGATGTTGCTTTTTTTTTTTTTAACAAGTTGAAGGCAAGGGCCTCCTCCAGCAAAAAAGATTACTACTCACTTTATTGTGTTACTCTACTGCAGTGGCCTGGAACCAAACCCGCAGTATCTCTGAGGCATGCCTGTATATTGTCTCGTTTTATCCTCGTAACAGTCCTGCAGGGCAGGTGCTGTTTACCTTTTTAACCGACTATAAAGGAAGCAGACTTACCTATGGCGTAAGAGAATTACCCAAATTCAACCAGCTGGCGAGGGCAGAGCTGCTGTGGCAGGGCTCAGATCTCCACTCCTTCTATGCCTCCACACTGCCTACCAGGCCCCTTCATCCTACTGTGCCTCAGTCTACCCACCTGGAAGAGACAGATGGACTCACTTCTCTTTAAAGGCCCTTCCAGCTCTAACATCCTGGGCATTGGAAAGGTCAGGGGGGAATGCCAGGGGGCTCTTCAATTTTTTTAGATAAACTTGGAACATTCTGCGGAGTGGGCCAGGGGTTTGTGGGTGTGTAGATCGGTGCGCGTGGGTGTAGATGTGTCTGGATGTGTGAGGTGTGCAGGTGCCCAGGGGTACTGCTGGGTGTTGGCTGTGATGAGCAGGTGGATGGTTGTGTGAGTGTGTACAGGTGTGGTTGTGTCTGGGTGCATGAGTGGGCAGGTACACAGGTGTACTGCTGGCTGCTGGGCGTAATGAGAAAGTGGACACATTGCATGTATGCAGCAAGTATGCAAGTGTGTGACAGAGTGAATGTAGATGTGTGAATAAGTGTGTATATGTAAGTGTGCATTCGTATTGGGTGTATATATAAGTGAGTATCTTTTGGGAGAGAGAAGCATAGCAGGACAGATTGATGTCCGTCTTTCCACCTCTTCCTCCCTATGCTGTGGTCCCTGTGGCCCGATCCACAAAGGATTGGTGGGGGGTTGGGAGCTGAGATAGACCCTAACTGCCCCCTCCCAGCCTGGAGCGGGTGGCTACAGCCCCTTTCCAGTGGGCTGGCGGCGCCCACGACGGGTGCTGGATTAGCGAATGAGTGATACAATGGGCACATATGGCCCCGAGTGCCGAGTGCAGCCTGGAGCCCCTTACTCAGCACCCCTAGGATTAGACCTAATGAATTGGAAGGAGTTAACAATGCTTCGGGGCCCAGCAGAGGCCCAGGAGGCCTGCTCAGGCCCTGCACTGGGGCCGCCTTTCACCACTGAGGTGTAATCCTCTTTGAAATCAAAGGTGGTACAAAGTATGAATTTAAATTTGACATTTACAGATGACGTATTCTGGGACTGTCTCTTTTTTAAGGGAGCTGGGGTTGGGGAGAGGAGGAGAGTAAAGCCATCTGCTCTCAGAGGAAGCCCATGCTGGCCTGGTCCTGGCCACCTTTCCTCCATGCCTTGGGCTGGGGGAGGTGGGGGCATTTGGGGGCAGCTGAAAAGAAGCAGGAGGGGGAGCACAATTTGTCTTCCCACCCTCACTTCAGAAGACCACCCCAGTGCAGGCCCCCATGATCCCAGAGTAGTCCCAAGGAGACAGCTAAAGCAGAATTTTTGCCAAAGAGTTTCTTGGCCCAATTTGTTTTCCTGTTGGATTACATTTTTTTTTTTAAAGATTTTTATTGGGGGATGGGAACAGCACTGGGGAATTGGGGGAAGGGGAACAGACAAGTTGCTGTCGTTTTGTTCTTCAGTCTAGTTGTGGAGGACGTTGCTTCACTGGCCCAAGTTGGCACCATCATTGCGCTCTTCCCGGGTGAGGCAGATCAGTCACCGGCTTCTGGACGGCCGCTCACTGCAGCTGCTGGCTACACACGGTAGCCCATGGTAACCCACTGCCGCAGGGGCTGCAGCCTACGCCGTCGCCGGCGACTCACGGCAGCCCAGCTCCAGGTTGAGCTGTTGTTCAGCATCTTAGCTGTAGAGGGCAGTGTCACTGGCCCTCATATGTGGCATCCGAACCGGGGCCCTCTGATGTCCCAAGCCAGTTCTTAACCATCGCACCACTCGGCCGGCCTGGATTAAATTTTTTTTTAAATTGTGGTAAAATATGTATAACATAAAGTTTGCCGTTTTAACTGTTGTCCAAGTTCACAATTCAGTGACGTTAGTTACATTCACAATGTTGTACAACCATCATCGCTATCTATTTCTAAAACTTTTTCATCACCCCAAATAGAAACCTTGTACTCATTAAGCAATAACTTCCCATTACTCACTCCTTGTAGCCCCTGGTAACCTCTGATCTACTTTCTGCCTTATGGGTTTGCCTAGTCTAGATATTCCATATAAGTGGAATTATACAATAGTTTTCCTTTTGTGTCTGGTTTCTTTCACTTAGCATAATGTCTTCAAGGTTCATCCATGTCGTAGCATGTATCATAACTTCATCCCTTTTATGGCTGAATAATATTCCATTGTATGTACATAACACATTTTGTTAATCTATTTGTTGATGGGCACTTCAGTTTCCACTTTTTTGGCTATTGTGAATAATGCTGCAATGAACACTGGCGTATAAGTATCTGTAGGAGTCCCCGTTTTCAATTCTTTCAGATGTATCCTACAAATGAAATTGCTGGGTCGTATGGTAATTTTATGTTTAACCTTTTGAGGACCCTCCAAACTGTTTTGCACAGTGGCTGCACCACATTACATTCCCACCAGCAATGCACAAGGGTTCCAATTTTTCCACATCCTTGCCGGCATTTATGTTCTGTGTTTGTTTTATCATAGCCATCTTAGTAGTGTGAAATGGTACCTCCATTTCCCTAATGACTAATGATGTTGAGTATCTTTTCATGTGCTTATGTGCTGTTTGTGTTATCTTCCTTGGCATCTGACCCCATTTTACAGATAAGGAAACTGAGGTTCTAAACTTCCTAGTGGTATGGCATTTGGGCCCATTCATATTTGGCCCTGGCCCCTCCAGACTCTCCACCCTCATACCCACAGTGGCCACAAGGCACTCCCACATTCCCCAGGCACCTCTGGGGCCCTGATGAGCTCTGGGATGGGTGGAGGGGTAAGGGGAGGTTTCTACTGTGTGCCAGCACCAGCTAGGCTCCTTCCCCCAGCCTGAGTCCCTTTCTGCCACATCCCTCCATGATGACTTCCTACTCATTCTTCCAACCCAGATCAGACAGCACCTGGAGGGAGAGCTGTGTTCTTGTCCCAACACTGAGCTCCTCACGGCAGAAAGTAAGTTTCAGGGGTCTTCTCCAAGAGTGGGAGCCATGCCCCCTCCCAGGACCCTCAGCGTGGAGCCCTGGATCAGGTAGGTGATCCACATGTTTTGTTTTCTCCCATTGTGCCACATCTCAACAAGCGTTTGTTGAGGAGAGGGAATAGGAGAACATCAACCCTTTCTAACATTTATTGAGCACTTACTATATGCCAGGCCATGCTAAGTCCTTATATAATTTGTCTCAATTTTACAACAACCTCATGAGGTAGGTACTTTCATTATCTCCTCTTTACAGAAAGATTTAGCTCCTTCCAGGTGGGCACAAGGGGGCCTGTTTCCTGTTGTCCTTGCATCTTTGATGGCCCACCCTTCAGCCTTCTCAAATCTTCCCTTCTCCAGCACAGCCCGCTGGCTCTCACACCATTTCATCCCATATCTGTCATGTCCCAGACTTCGATGGGGTGATCAATAGGCCTAGTGAAAAGAAAATAATGTCTGACCCCTTCCCCAAGTGTAGGCCTTCATGCTTCCTAAGCTCATCCATAAGGTTAGTGAGTCCTCTATCTGATAGGTAGGGCGAGGGTTATTCTCCCCTTGTGACACATGAGGAAACTGAGGCTGAGAGAAATTAAATGACTTGTCTGATACTACATAGATAGTGGAGCTGGAGGTTGGCCTCAGGTTCAGATCTTTTTGTCCTGAAATCCAGAGCTCTTTAATCAAGATGCCTCTTTAGATCTTAGAGGTTTCATCATTTAGATCTATAGGTTTCATCAACCTATAACACATTTTAAAACACAACCCCAGCCCTAGGTTGACTTTCCTCCAGCCCTTAATATGCTCATCCCTAAAATGGGAATAATAAAACCTACCTTCCACAGCTGCTGGAAGAGGTTACAATGAATGAAAAGCATGCAGCCCAATACCTGGCACGTAGTAGGTGCTCCGTAATTACTTTCACTCTTTGGGCACAGACCCCCACCCCCTTTTCCTGGGGGTCTGCTGTGGTGGGAAATGAGAATTTCTAGGTTGGGGGGTAGTCGACTGTGTTTGAAGTGACAGTGACAGATGGGTGCGGTGGCTCTCCCAGGCGCCCGGCCAGCCCTGCGGTGCGTGTCCGCCAGTCCCCGGACATTTCCTCCCTCCTCCTGGCCACGATGAGGTGTCATTTGCCGCCTGTCCCTTCTCGTCATCGATTTCCAAGTCGTTAATTAACGGGGCTTGTCAGCTGGGAAGATGAATTCTGTCCTCGGCCCTCGGGGCCTTTTGTTTTGGGATTGTAAATGTTATAGATCTCCCATGATGGAAGGCCATGGGGTCAGGGGGCGCTGGCTGCCCAGTGGGGGTGGCAGGCAGAGAGAGGAGCCTATGGGCCTAGCTGGGCCCTGCTGGCCGGGGACAGGCCCCAGTGGCCCCTCACAGCGGCCTCTTTGGCTTGGCTCCCTGGGGTTGGGCTGGGAGGGATGGGGGAGTTTTTCTGTCTTCTGAAACTTCATTCTGGGAGAAGCTGCCAGAGGGCTGTGCTAAATGGTGTCGATTCGGCTGTGCCAGGATGGAGACTGGCTGGAGGGGGAATACAGATCCTACTCAGTCTGATGGGGGAGAGAGCATTATCTTCAGGGACTGGTGAGTCTGATGGGGGAGACACATTGTTGACTTTGGGAAATAACCACTCTGATGAGGAAGTCACCGCTCTGGACTGGGAAAGCCCTCAATCCAATGGGGAGTCACAAATCTTACGCTGAGAGAGCCCCCTAGTCAGATGGGGGAGACATAGCTCTGCCTTAGAAACTCCCCAGTCTGATGGAGAAACATACACCTGCACTGGAGGAATTTAGGATTTAGAAACATAAAACATTTGCAGGCAAAAAGCTACACAGAGCTTGGCTCAACTAGGTTTGGGTCCTGTGTCCTGGTGTCTGAGGCAAACCACTTCCTGGGAGTGTAGATCCCTGCCTCCCATGTGAAGTCTCTAAGCTGCAAACGGTTTCACCACCAGCTGAGCTGAATTCCAGGTGGGCAAAACTAATGCCTAAGAACACAGGCTGAAGCAAAAATAAAAATGACACACTTGGTCTTTGATGAATTGAATCGTGGGATTTGTGTTGTGGGGAGAGATTACAGACCACTGACAGGTAGCCATGGAGTGGCCCAAAACAGGAGACCCGGCTTCCCTTGCACCACAGAGAGGGTGAGGGTGGCCAAGGGAAGGGCATTCCCTTTGTTTTCTGGGTGGTGGGGGCTGCTCTGCCCTGGGGCTCACCAGGGCTGACTGGAGATGGACTGGAGCTCAGGGTAGGCCTTCAGGAGGCTCAGTTTGTGCAACAAGATTTGCGTCTGTCGTGCTGTGTGACCTTGGGGGACTTTTCTCCTGTCGCTGGGCCTCTGTTTCCCACAAGAGGAGGAGAGCAGAGGTGCCCCCCCACCCCTAATGCTCAGAGTGGTGGGTGGTGCTCTGGGGTCCGAGCGGATGCCTGGGGTTTGCATCTGGCCCTGGTCTCTTACCTTGGCCAAGCTGTTCACCCCCTTTGAACTTCATTTCCTTGTCTGTAAATCGGGGATAATACGTAGTAGCACATGCTTCTTAGGATTGTTGTGACGGTTCAATGAGCTGTTATAGGTAAAGTGCTTAGAACAGTGCTTGGCTGAATAAATGTAGCGGCCATTATTGTTACCTGACTATGAGGTTGCTACCAACACGTGCTGCCCATGGCCCAGCAGCCAGATTGGTTGCTTTCAGCCCACTGAGGATTTATGGGAGCTGAAGTGGTTGTCCTCTCACCTCGCTTGTTTCACCATCCACTCCTCTTCCGGATCCCTGGGGCCCTGATACAGGGGGCTGCCCCAATGTCTGCCTGCTGCTAGGAGTGGGTAGAGGCGTTCCATCACCCTGGACCTCTCAGAAGCTCGCTGGCTCCCAGGTTCCTGTTGGAGCTGGAGGAAATGCAGCCCTGCCTATGGCAGGGGTGGGGTGGGCATAAGAAGCTCCACTTTGAGAGGGAACAAAAAGGGGAAGTTTTATGGGGGAGTGGGGGGGAAGGCTTCTAAGAGCCTGTGCTCTCAGGCCAAGGTGAGAGGGGGCCTTTTGCCTTGGCGACAGCCTCAGGGATGAGAGGGACACAAAAGCAGCAGCTGCCGACCCCTTACCTTATAAGCAGGTCCAGAACAGCAGTCTACCCTCTGCCCTCCTCCAGAATTGGGGAGTAGGAGGGGGCGTGTAACATGACTTGGGGCAGGGGGGGGGTCACTGGGGGAGCCATATCAGTGAGTGCTTATCCAGGATGTGAGGTAGACCCCCGAGTGGGAGGGGCTGGGGGGGAGGGCTCAGGCTCCCCACTCCCACCTGACCCAGGCCCCTATTTTACAGATGGAGGAATTGACACCCAGAAAGAGCCACTTACCCCAGGGCATATCAGGAGCTATTGGCAGGACAGGGACTAGAATCCAGACCTCTGGACTTAAAGTCCAGTGCTCTTTCCACATGAGCAACTGGTAGAATGAAGCCCAGCCCCATTTCCCCTGGACATACCACAACTTTCTGTCTGCGTAATCTGGGTTCTGGCTTTGAGTGAGTGCATGAGTGACTGAATGAAAAAGAAATAACGCTGTGGTTTTCTCCTCAGCTCTAGTGGAGCCCTGGCTGGAGCCCTCCGCATTTCAGAGTGAGCCCCCAATAGTCCATTGGGCAGATGGAAAACTAGAGCAAAACTAGAGGTCAGGGAGAGTGGTTGTGAAATGAGCCCCTGAGCCATCTAATGCTTCCTGGCTTCCCAGGGAGTCTGGGGGGTGGGAGGGCAGGGTGATGGGGACCCCAGCTGGGAGGCAGAAGAGCCAAGGTGGTGGGGGGCATTGGTGGACCACTGGGGTCCCTGCCCCAGGCCTGGGGTGAGGACATACCCTCTGCTGGGGCTGCAGGAGCCCACTTCCATCCTGCAGAGGCGACTGAGGCTCCCGCTGATTCGTAAATCAGAGCTAAGGGGCTGGAATTCGGGAGGAGGGGCCGGCGGGGCGCTGTTGGGGAAATTTACAGCTGTGATTTTCTCCTCCACCTTGGGAGCTGAGGGGGCTGCAGTAACTCTGCTGTGGCTTCTTATAAACATCACCCACGCCCCTAGCCTGACACTCCATTTCCCACACAGAGGCTGGGGCGAGGCTACTGAAGGGAGGATAGAGGGTAGACTTCAGCCAGAACTTCCCGGACACTGGGAGGGTTGGAGTGTACAGTAATGGGCGAGTGATGGAGGCAGCAGTGTGCAGAGGCTGGGGGGTGTGGATGGGGCAGCCTATGGGGTACCACTCATCTATTCGGCAAATAATGAATGGGTGCCTAGTATCGCCAGGCTCTGTTGGTGCCAGATGCTGAGCATGACAGACATGAGCTGAACCTGTTGGAGCCCAAGGGCAAGATGGACTTGAATGAAATAACCCCACAAACACATCCTCGCTGGAGATGGTGAGCCTGCCTGCTGGTTCATGTGGTCAGAGGGAATCCCAGGGCATCACTGCCCTCCGGTGTCTGGGCTGGAGCCACTTTCTCTGACTGTCCTCCAATCAAAGTCTTAATTACAGCTGCCAGCCCTGTGCCGGCCTCTTGTGGTGACATCTTCATATGGCCCTGGGACCCTCAAGTTGGCTGGTCTCTCCTCCAGGCCTCTTGCAAACAAGTGTCAGGGACCCCAGGTTTCTGGGAGGTCAAGCTTAGCCCAGGCTGGGCCATGGGATAGCCCTGTCCTTCTCTCTCTTCCCCCAGCTTCTCAAAACACCCAGGGTTCCAGGACAAGGACTCAGGAAAGAGATATGTCTTGAGCAGTGGAGGTGAGAGTGGAAGGGAGAGGGTCAGGGTGATTTCTAAGACCCTCAGAGAATAATTTAAGATGCTTAGCTGAGATCCCAGACCGAGAGGCAGCCTGGTGAGGAGTAAGCAGCGCAGTAAACATCAGGAGGCCTGCTTCTTGGCTTGACAACCTTTTGGCCATGTGTCCTTGGGCAAGTTACTGAGCCTTGGTTTCTCATCTGTACAATGGGGTTGAGCACACACACACACGGACATGAGAATTAAATAGGAAAATACTTTGTGAATTGAAAAGTGTATGTGTGTAAGTAAAGTAAAGGAGCGAGATTAATAATAACAGACTTTATCAAGCACCTATGCTGAGCCAGACATTGCCTGACTTAATCCTCACACGTTGTTATTTTAACATCTTACAGGCAAGAAAAACTTCGGTTTGGAGAAGTTCAGCAAGTTGTCAGTCTCACAGCAAATACTGGCATCGGGCGTCGGGGCTCAGACGCTTGCTTCCAAAGCCTTTAAATACCCATCGGACAGTGTGTGGGCTGGTGGGTGGGGTGCAGCTAGCCCTGACCTCACCCCGAGCCATGCTAGCCAAGAAGTGTAAGAGCTAGAACTGTTCTTTTCAAAAGTATTCTGCCTACTTTTACTAGGTCATGCACATGTAAAGTGCAAAATTCAAAAGGTACAAATGGATGAGAATAGGGAGTAAATCTTTCTCCTACCCCTGCACCCGACCCCGTTTCCTCCTTAGAGGCAACCATTATGCTTGTTTTATGGCATAGCCTTCCAGAGAGAGAGCTTATCTATGCATATTAGGCATATATATATGTGTGTGTGTATATATATATATGTATATATATATATATGTACATATTTATATACAGTTGCCCCTCTGTATCTGTGGGTTTCCTTCCATGAATTAAACGAACTGGATCAAAATATTTGAAAAAAATTTTTTTCAGAAAGTTCCAAAAATCAAAACTGGAATTTGCCGCGCATCAAGCACTACACTGAATCCATGTGCATGATGTGAGGTGTAGGCAGATTCTGCTGTCACCTATATGCAAATATAGGTTATAAAAGGGACTTAGGTATCCCTGGATTTTGCTATCTACCAGGGGTCCTGGAACTAATCCCCCACAGATACTGAGGGACAACCATATATTTAGACAGATAATTTAATTTTTTTTGCAAAAAGAGGCACAGTCTAGCTGCATCTCATTTCTAGGAAGCATGTTCTCACGGCCAGAGGTGAACTCCCCATTACAGGAGGTATTTGGGCAGAAGCTGGGTCACTGCCTGTGATGTCGCAGAAGGGAACCCAGCATTGGATGGGGCTGGTCTATGCTTCTATTCCGAGTCTTCTCTGTCCCCACGTTCTGCAGAGATGGAAATGAGGTGTGGCGAGGTAAAGGGATGTGACCTGTCCCGCAGTGAGTCTGAAAAGCTAGTGAAGATCAGGGGATGAAAATGATGCTGGGGCCAAGCCTGTGGGAAGATGCCCAGTGGTGTGTGGGTCCAAGATGGGGACAGGCTGGGGAGGCACAGGACATCCCAGAACAGAGTCCACCATGCCTTGAGGGTGATCAGGGAGGGGTAGCAGCATGTGTGCTTCCATAGCCCTCCGTTTGTTTGTAAAGGCTCAGGCAGGAATCTGCCCTCATGATCCTGAGGCCTCAGGTTGCAGCGCTCAGAGCTGGCCCTGGGGACAGAGTGGGGACAACTGGCGTCTGACCCCCTACACTCAATATCTCCACTGATCACCAGGCCAGATAAGGGGCAGGTCACCCCCTGACCTTAAGCCTTGGGGCCCTTGGTGGGGAGGGGTTGGTAGTGCTGCAGTTAGCGGGCCTTGCTCTCAGGACGGGAAGCCCCCAAAAGAACTTCTTGTCTGCTATTTCCCAGACTTAAGTCCTTTGCATTCTACTTTCATAAGCTTGGCTGTTTCTGAGTTCCCCCTATATTTTTAAATTTAAAGTGCACATATCTTACATGCACAGCTTGGTAATTTTCACGTGTATTCACCCCATCACAAGGTGGAATGTTTCCAGCACCCAGAAGGCTCCCTCTTAACTTCTCCCAGTCAGTACCCCCCAAATGTAACCATTGATTAGTTTTGTCTGATTTTGAACTTCATATGACTGGACTTTTCCACTAGGCCCTCTTCGTCTTGCTTCCTTCACTCAACATCTTGTCTGCGAGCTCCGTTTGTGTTGTTGGGTGAGGCAATAGTCTTGTCCTTTTTAACGTGTGGCATCGTATTGGATTGTTTTAATACACCACAATTTATCCAATCTTCTCTTGATAGACATGTGAGTATTTTTCTGATTTGGGGCTATTCAAAACAGTGCTGCTGTGAGCAGTCCTGTACATGTCTTTTGGTGGATATGTGAATACATTTCTGTGGGGCGTAATGCTGGGGGGAAATGCTGGGTCGTGGAGTTTTGTCCTTTATTACTGATTACATACAATATTGTTAATGGGCCCACTTTTGTGTAAAGTTTTTGTGTATATACAGAAAAGTGCACAACTTCTAAATGAATATCTAGATGAATTTTTCACAAAGGGAACACATCTATGTAACCAGCACTCAGAATGAGAAAGGAAACACTACCCTACCAGAACCCCAGAAATTACCATAGACCCACTTGCATTCTCAAACCCCCTCCACAGGGAACGGCTCTCCTGACTCCTAACACTGTGGATCAGTTTTGCATTTCTTAAAACTTTATAAAAATGGAATCATATGTGATAGACACTCTGGTATTTGGCTTCTTACAGTCAGCGTTATGTTTGTGAGATTCATTGATGTTGCATGTAACTGTGGTTTGCTCTTTTTCATTGCTGTATAGTATTCCATTGTATGGATATACCACAAATCATTTCTCCACTCTTCTATTGGTGGAAATTCAGCTATTACCAACAGTGCTGCTCTAAAGAGTCTTGGATATATCTTGGGTATACACGTCTCTATTTCTAGATGTGGAATTGCTAGTTGACAAACTTCTTAAAGTTAAATACATTTATTTATTTTTAAATTAATAGACTATTACAGAAAACTGAGCACAAAGTACAGAGAATTCCCCTATATCCGATTTCCCTCTGCCAACAGTTTCCTCTGTTACTTACATCTTGCATTGCTGTGGTACATCTGTTACAATTGATGAACCGATATTGATACACTATTATTAACTAAAGCCCACAGTTTTTATTAGGGTTCTGCTCTTTGTGTTGTACAGTTCTATGAGTTTTGGCAAATGCATTATTCCATGTGTTCATTCACCTTTTACAATATTGCACAGAATAGCTTTGCTGCCCTGAAAATCCTCTGTACTCTACCTACTTATCTCCCCCTGGCAATCACTGATTTTTTGTTACTGTCACTGTAGTTTTGCCTTAAAATGTCATATACTTAGAATCATGCAGTATGTAGCCTTTTCAACTGGCTTCCTTTACTTAGCGATATGCATTTCAGTTTGCTCTGTGTCTTTTCATGGCTTGATAGCTCATTTCTTTCTAATGTCGAATAATATGCCATTGTCTGGATGTGTCCCAGTTTGTTTATCCAGTCACCTTTTGAAAGACACCTGGTGGCTTCCAAATTTTGGCAATTATGAATAAAGCTGCTATAAACATTCATGTGCTCTGTGTGTGTGTGTGTGTGTGTGTGTGTGTGTGTGTAACGTGTACATAAGTTTCCAACTCATTTGAGTTAATACCAAGGAGTGTGATTGTTGGGTCACATGCTAAGAGTATGCTTAGCTTTGTAAGAAACTGCCAGTTGTCTTCTAAAATGGCGGTGCCGTTCTGGGGCCGGCTGAGTGGCTCAGTTGGTTAAGAGCTTGCTCAAGAGTTTGAGCTCTGAGCAACAGCGGTTCAAGTCAGCCCGAGCTGAGCAGCCGCTGAGCTGCCAACAGGTGGCAGGATGGCTCAGCTAAAAAAAATAAAATAAAAAAATAAAAATAAAATGGCGGTGCCGTTCTGTAGTCCCACCAGCAGTGAATGAGAGTTCCTGTTGCTCCATATTTAGTGTTGTTAGTATTTTGGATTTTGGCCATTCTAATAGGTAGGTAGTGACATCTCATTGTTATTTTAACCTGTAATCCCCTAATGGCGTATGATGTGGAGCATTTTTTCATATGCTTATTTGCCGTCTGTATATCTTCTCTGATGAGATGACTGTTCACACCTTTTGCCTACTTTTTGAGTTGTTTTCTGATTGTTGAGTTTCAGAGGTTTTTTTGTATATTTTGGATACAAGTCCTTTATCAGATATGTATTTTGCAAATATTTTCTCCCAGTCTGTGGCTTTCATTTTCATTCTCTTAAAATATATTTATTTTCAAATGAAACTTCGTATCACCGCAGTCATGGGGAAACCAGAATCATTTACCATGAAAGAAGGTAACCATAAAAATAAATAAAATCGAAAGCCCCATATTATTCAATTCTAGTGAGTCCCGCCACCTGCTCCAGAACTCTGAGCCTGAGGCTTCTTTGCTCCTGTTAAAAAGGGAACTAAAACATGGTAGAGATGTGTGCAAGCTGTACTAGCTCCACACCGAGACCGTCTCCTGGTCAAAATCAGAAAGTTGGAAAAATAATTAACAGAGAAACTTTTTTTTCTTTGTGAGAAATGTTACTTTCATGCTGGTCGATGTATCTCCTGAAATAATCTTTGGGAATCACTGATAGAGTTGACCCCTTTGCCCTTGCCTTACCCATCTGGCTAAAATCCTTTGATCTTTCACCCCGTGTGTGCACACCTCCAGGGAACAGGAAATCCTTCCCTTCTAAGACAGCCTATCTCTCCAGAGGCAGCTCTAGTAGAAAGCTCTATTGCATCAAGACAAAATCTCCCCACCCCTTGCTGGTCCTGCCTCTCCACCTTGGGGATCCCGGGATCAAAGCGAATCCATTTGCCCCAGAGAGCCATTAACCTCTCAGAGCCTCAGTTTCTTCGTATAAAAATTGGGGAAAGTAATATTCACTCTCCAGGGAGTTTTTAATGGTAAAATGAGATACAACATGTAAAGTGCTCAGCCCCATGCCTGGTCCCCAGGGAGGTGGGAAGAAAGCCCTCCTGTTGATTCTGCTATGAATTCACCCATAGGAGAAGGTGGAGAGGGGTGCAGTTTTGTCTGGGGGTATCTCAGCATCATTGAGAGGCGTCAAGATCTGAAAGTATGGGGAGGCTCCACCATTAAATGACTGGGTCTGTGTCCTAATGAACCGTAGGAATAACCCAACCTCTTCATTCCACAGTTTAAGACTCTGGAGATTAGAGAGGCTGAGAGATTTGTCCAAAGTCATATGATGAGAAGCAGAGCAGAGGCCTATGGGAGCAGGCAGGGATTTCTCAGTGTTGCGTAGAAGAAGGAGCACTGGACTTGGAGTCCTGAGATGGAGCTATGAGCTAAATGTGGATACTTTACTGTGTGACCTTGGGCAAGCATCTTTCCTTCTCTGGCCTCAGTTTCCTCACTTATAAAAAGAGGCATTAACATAAATAGTTTTTGAGGTTCCTTCTGGCTCTAAAATTCTGTGATCAAGGAGGTGGTTCTTGAGCTTGAAGAAAGGGTGGGATCAACTTATCCAAGAAACAGGGAATTTCAGGTGGGGGAAACAGCACAAGCAAAGATTGGGGAAGTAACTGGATTGGACATTTGGGGAGATGAGACATCCGCTGCCCCCCCAAGACATTTAAGTGTACAGGAAAGCATAGCATGATGCCTGACTCAATACATTCCTTTCCTTTTCCCTGAGCAAAACTTCCCATTTTCACAGCTCTACCTCATTTATTAAATAGGACAATGCTGTTGAACCAAAGTCCATTCTATTCTTTTTCCAAAGCTATGAAGTTGTAGCTTGGCACATGCTTGCCCCGCTAGGAACCAAATTCCCTAGTCCCCTTGTAGCTTGGTGTGGACATACAACAAAGTCTCCACTAATGGAATGGGAGCTCAAGGGATATGTTGCTACTCCTAGGCCCGTAAAATACTACTCTTTTTCTCCTTCCTGGGAAACATTACTTATCTGACCCGTGAATCCAGCATGGCTGTGCAGACAAGGGTATCACCAAGGGCTGGTGGAGGAAACCTCACAGAGAGAGTGGCTTCTTGTCCGGCTATATGAAGAAGTACAGACCTCCTGTTCACCCTGTTCCGTGAGAATGAGGCAAACCTTTCTGTTCTTTAGGCCTGTGGTCTCTTTGTTAGGGCAACTCAGCCTTCTGCTGAGAACTAATAAGATGTATCTAGGTGACTAGGGGCAGAGGGGAAGTCAGGTGACTCCTCAGTAGTGAGTTCTGAGGGTTTCTGAGGACCAGCTTGCTGCGGTGTCATGAGGAGCTCCGTCTTTTGGCTCCTCTCCCTGGATGATAGCTGTAAGCCCATTAAAATGAATAGAAGATCCCTATCCAAAAAAAAACAAAAGAAAGAAAAAGAAAGAGAGAGAGAGAGAGAGAGAGAGAGAGAGAGAGAGAGAGAATGTCAAACATGAAGCCAAAGAATCCTAGGGTCACAGAGCTATAAGAGGCCTAAAAGATGATCTTGACCTTCCAGACGCCTCCTCCTCCCTCTTCTACAGAGGAAGGACATGAGTAGTCAGAGCATAACTAACATGTTTGAGAGTTGGGGGGGCCAGCAGGCAAGGGCACTTGTGCTGCTGTCCTTGGTCCTGAAACGTCTCCTACTTCAAATAATAATTATTTCTCCCACTCTGGGACATTGGTGATTCCTGTTAGTTCTCTTTTAGGAATTCTGAACCAAGGACAAGAAGAGGTCACAGGGAAGAAAGGAGGTCACTGAAAGAGAAGGTCACAGGGAGAGACGTAGCTGTGACAGGGAGAAGGGGATTTTTTGTTTTGACTTTGTTTTCGAACATCTACAGTTACCTGTAAAGAAGCCAACCACTACCAACGAGAGCCTAAATATGACTGAAGAAGAAGAAGAAATATGTGTCTCAAGTGATGCAAAGCTGTGCACGTGTCACATGAGCAAACTAATTCAGATGGGCATGCAGAACCCAAATAGGAAGGATAACGGGGTTGGCTGTAGTTATTCTTTGTTTTTTCTTTTCTTGCCTGAATGAAAAATTTGCACTATTTACACTGTCAAAGAGCAATCAAAACTGTGATTATGTCTCACAATTTTGACAGCTAGTTTCATGTACATGAAGTAGTTCTATTCTGTTTCAGATAATATGAACAATTTGCTCTTCCCTGAGAAGTTAAGGGAGGACTGCATGGGCCTCCACTTCCCACTAAACCTGTGTGGAGAGCACGCCATATGGCTGGCATTTGTTGAGCACTGCCCTAAGTGTGCTGTACATAAGAACTCATTTATTCCTTCTAATGACCCAGGGAGGGAGGTACCATTACAGCACAAGCGTCCGAGTGGTAGGTATCTGATCTGAGGTCACCAGGTGGTAAATGGCGGCCTAGAATTTGAATTAAGTAGTCTGGCTCTGTATCTTGCGTTCTCCGGCCTTGGCTAGTCCAACCCTGATGTCTTTCTTGGGAACAGCAGAACCATATCCAGCCTTCCTGGTTCCCAGAGTAGACCCTTTCCTCCCACCATCTCCAGGTAGGTACATCAAGGAATTGGGGTTCGTTTGCTGAAGGGAGATGCAATGGTGAGAAATTATGCAGATCTGCTCTGCAGCAAGGCACAGGGCTGGTCTTAATGGGAGACATGGGGAGGTCTCCTGCTGAGACCTGGGTTCCAGACCCTCTTCATGCTCCAGGGAGCTCTGGCCAGGGAGGAAGATCCAATTTCCAGGCATGGTTGAAACCGGAGCTGGGCTGCCCCCTCCGCTTGCCTCCTGTGTCCCTCCCCCAAGTGTGCTGATGTGGAATAGGCCCAGGGCACAAGGGGAAGTATTGTTCTTGCTCCCACCTTATGCGACCCGGCTCCCAGTGGAGCGTGGAGGAGTTTGTGTAACTTTCCTAGGGGTTAAGAGCAGGTCAGCGCAGGGCTGCAGCCCAGGCTACTCTCCCAGCAAATGAGCCTCCAGCTAAGCCAGGCGGCCCGTGGGAACAGCAGCGCATACCTGCCGCCCATGCCCTGAAACAGGAGGGCAGCCGAGCTGCTGGGTGTGAAGTCACAGACCCCAAATCCCTCAGCTGCCCTCCACCTGGCCTGAACTTTGGGCATGGAGGCAGATCACAGAAGCCAGAACTGGCAGGGAACCTGGAGACATTTGGCAGTGGCAGACTCAGGGCCAGAGAGGAAGGAATAGTGAACATGAATTGTACACCTTACTAAGTGCCATTCATTCACTCATTTATTTATTCAACAATCACTTGTAGAATATTGAGTGAGGACACTATCCTAGGAGGTTCATTCCATTTCTCATTCTGATTGGCATTCAGGGAAGGAAGTAGAGGTTCAGAGGGGGGGGGGTGAGGTCACACGGCTGGTTTGAGGCAGGTCTGCTAAATGCCAGTCCTAGACCCTCACCCATGCACCACACAGGCAAACATGTATATATGGTACATAGAAAGTCAGATGGAGGAGGGGTCTTAAGAACCTATCTGATCCATTTTCCTATCTCCTGGCAAATATGACAGAGTCAATTCCACTCAGCAATTTATTTGGTGTCTATTCTGGGCAAAGTACTTAATTGATTCTTTTCTTCTGGGAAGATTTCCAGGAACCAACTAGCCTCCTGCATTGGGAAGTTAGTCCTGATAATATCTTTCCTCCTTTAATTTAAGCCATTTTCCCATTTGTCATGCACAGGATGTGAACATAACTTGAGTTTCAAGCAAAGTTCTCCCCCATCAAAGGGTGAGCAAAGGCTGGAATAGGACCATAAGTGTGGAAGTACAAAGGCGTGTTCACTCCCTGGCACCTGGTAGTCAGAGCTCAACAGATTGATGTGATGAATGAAAATGTACACAAAATTCAACATTTAAGCAGTACTTCAAAAGTTTATAGAAGATGTTCATGTACATCCTCTCAGTCCACAAAGCAATCCTGGGAGGCAGGCATTTTATTCCCATTTCACAGATGAGAAAATCAAAGCTCAGATGGCATAAGCGACTGGCTGAGGACCACAGAGTTCATGAGCAGCAGAGTTGGACCTGCCCCCACGCCTCTTGACTCCTAGTCTAGTGCTCCTTCTGTGACGCCATGTGATTCAGGCACATGTGCACGGGACTAGCGGGTAGTGTAATGTTAGTGGCAGGTGTGTGTCTCTGGCATTCTTACAGAGAGAGAAATGCTCGGCTGGGCTGGAAGTCCAGCTTCGTCCTCCCCTGGAGGGGGAGTGGAGGTGGAGGAGGGACCTCCCTCCAGATGTGTTGACAAGGAGACTGAGTTCATGGCCTGGGTTAATCACCCCTGCAGCTCACATCACTGGGCGGTGGGAACAGGTGGCCAAAGCCAGGCTGACCCTCCAGGGAATGGGGCTGAGTTAGGAGGCACCAGCTGTGGTCCCCTCTCCCCCTTCCCCCACAGGGGGACAGATATGGAGCACCTCATCCCACTGTCCCCACCTTAGTTCAGACCCTCATCAGGATGCATCCTGACCATTACAGCTGCCTCTCAACTGATGCCCTGGCTGGGACACAGCACAAACCTGCTAATGTCCCTTCCCTCCAGAGAATCCTTCAACCGCCCTTCTCCGCCCCCATTAGAGGGTTCAAACCCCCAAGCAGATGCTCATCATTTGGCCCTAGCTTACGTTTCTAAACTTGACCACAAAACTCCCCTTTATGCACCTGTGCCCTCACAGAAGCTCCCCACCCCTCCACCTCTGTCCTTGCTGTTCCCTTTCCCTGGAGGGCCCTTCCCCCCAGTCTCTGGCACTGATCTTTTCCTCTTTTCAACCTGCAACCCAGGTTTCTCTCGTGATATTTACCACCTTCTTACTTGTGTGTCTATGAATTTTGTCTCCTGCCCTGGACCATGAGCACCTCAAGATATATCTCTCTGTTAGTCCCCTCTGACCCTAGCACAGTACTTACTCATGGTAAGGGCTTAGTACAATGCACATGGGCTGAGAGGGGCGGAGGACAGAGGAGTACTCACAATGCAGGCTCCAGAGTCAAGCTGTGTCCAGATTCAAATCCCGGCTCTGCCTCTTATTACCTGTATGTCTTCGGGCAAGTTACTTAACATCTATGCCTCAGTTTCCTCATCAGTTAAATGGGGATAATTGTATCTGCCTCATAAGGTTCTTTGAGAATTAAATGAGGTAACAGATGTAAAACATTCAGGACAATGCCTGGCACATAGTCTTCAATAAATGTTAGGTATTATTTATAATTTAGTCACATCGGTGGGCTAGGTGAAATTTTATTGTCAAACAGAATTTCAAGTGGAGAGTGAGAACTAACATTTAGTGAGCACCTGCTATGTGCCAGGTGGGGTGCTAGGCATTTTCACATGCTTTTCCTCGTTCAGTCCTCGCAAGGATGCCAGGAGATAGACAGCATTCCTGTTTTCCGTATGAATACTCTGAGGTTCAGAGATTAGGTGATGGGCCTGTGGACACACAGATAGGAAACAGTAGAGCTGAAGTTGAACCCCAAACTATACGCCTCTATGCTCTGTCTTTTATTTCTGTTCAACCCTACTGACTCAGGAATCCAGAGGGAGATCCCTGTGAACCGGTCTCCTGGAAGGAGGCACACTCCCTGCTGCCCCCCAAGGCTAGGCACCCTGTCTAGTTCCTCTCCAAGGCTCACCTCTCCAAGAAGCAGTAGAGCTGATGCTGGAGTCAAGGTGGGGTTCCAGGGGCTAGGGAACTTTCCCGAGTCCCTGTGGACTCTCTTCCTCTCTACCTGTCCCCTCCAGTGGCTGAGCCAGGATTGCCTCTTGACTCCAGACCTATTTCAGATGTCACACATCAGGCCTGGGCTCCCAGGAGGCTGCAGGGTATGGGCAAGGTACCACCTCCAGGGGCCATCTCAGAGGTGCCATTGCATCACTTACCCAGGCCCCAGATGGGCTGAGAAAACAGAAACCTTTGGAACGTAACCCTCCTATGCTGGAATCCTAGCTCTGATAACCTCTCAGCTGGTCTCAGGCAAGCCACTTCAGGGCAAAGGGACTCAGTTTCCCCATATGCAAAATGGGGAGAATAATTCCTATTCTCCAGGTTGCTGTGAGCATTAATTAAGATGGCAGACTTAAAGCACCAGTGCCTGGCAAATAGTAGGTGCTCCATAAATACTAGTTTCTTCCCTCTGAAACTCCCCCAGGACTTTCCTCTAAGGGCCTTGTCTAATGTGTTTGAGAAGGAGATATGCCTGAAAGTACCCCTGCCTGTCTTGGGTACCTTCTTCTCTCTGAGCCTTGGTCACTTTGGCCTCTCACTCTAGGGATGGGTTGGGGAGAGGACTCAGCCTGGCCCAGCCTGAATCACTTTCCTATCCCTGTGGGGTGCCATTTAACTTCCCCCTGTAGGCACCATGAGCCCCAGGCCCTGGGCTGGCTGAGGGAGGGGGTGGGGTGAACCAGGTTCTGTCCCAGGCTGCCTTGTCCCTTGGGCCAAATTCCTGGCATTCTCACTGTGAATCCGAGGCACTGACCTTACCCTTGCCTCTGTCAGACCTAGAGGACTGCACCCCTTCCCCCTCTCCCCACCCCATGCACTTTAAGGGGGCCCATTCTGGCCCCCAGTCAGTGGCTTTATGGGCTCTGTGTCCTCAGGTCCCTGTCATGATGGCCTGTTTATTCACAGATGGAGAACTTGACGCTTGGAGAGACCACACAGCAAGCCACACTGCTGGGAAGTGCCAGAACTCGAGCCCAAGTTGATCTATTGGGTTGTTGGAAAAGTCATGATGTATGTTTTCTGTTTTTTGTTGCAACAATGCGTCATGACTTTTCCGACAACCCAGTAGCTCCAAAGTCCATGCTGTTTCCCCCACGCCCCATTACCTCCCTGCATCCTGGCCCTGAGAGGAAACACCGCAACCTCACCACCTGAGGACGGAAGCTCCCTTACCACCCAATTAATGTGGCGTTTGAAATAGCCTTGCTTCTTCTTGCCTAGAATGGCCTCCCTTTGATCCATCCCAGAGAGGGGGAAAGAAGAGGTGATGAATTCCCAGGGGGGAGGTAGAGAGAATCAGAAGACCACAGTGGAAGGAATCGGCCACTACAGCTGAGTGATAACAACAGTGATGGGCTTGCCCTGGGCTGGCCTCACTGGCCCAAATGCCCTGGTGAACAGGGCCGACCCTGGGAGGGAGCAGGCTGCTTAGAATAGAAGTGAAGGAAGACAGATGAGTGGTATTCTTCTGGCTTTAACTTGTGTGGGTTTGCTGGGTTCCTTCAGAACCCTGTGCTAACCATATAACACACACCATGCATGTCTGTTAGGACTCTTGCTTGCGAGTGACGGAAAACCCTCCTCAGACTGGCTTCAGTGGGAATTATTGGTTCTCAGGATGGAATAGTTCAGGTATAGGTCTGGCTTCAGGTGCCGTTTGATTCAGAGCCCAAATGACATAACCAGAATCCATCTCTCAGTTTGGTTGCCTAGGGTTGTCTCCATTCTTCAGCTCCATAAGGTGGCAGAAATAGCTGTGCTGCCGTAGGATAGATGCCAACCCACTACAATAGAAAGGATGGCACTTCCTTTTCCCAGAAACCCCAGCATTCCACTGGCTCTGATTAGTTTATATGTTCCTTCTTGAGTCAGTCACCCGTGGCTGGAGATGAGGGTGGGGCGACACAAAGATTGAATTAATCCAGGGCGTTTCCCTGGAGCTGTGGGTGATACAATCCCATCAAACCACCTGGGGGATGGGATAGGAGTAGTGTCCCAGAGGGAATTTGGGCTTTGCTTTTGAGACAGGGCAGTGAGTCCTGGCCAGCCAACAGCAATATATCCCCCACCCCATCTCCCCCCACAAACAGAACAGTGCCTATTCAAACAGCCCAGCCTCGGTGCTGAATCCTCTCCTTTCATTTCATCCCATCCTGCTCCTGAACTTGCAGCTCAGGCTCTGTGTCAGGTCAGAGTCCCTAGAAGCAGAGCCTGAAGACAAGGATTTGGGTACACGTGATTTATTTGGGCTGTGGTCTTGGGAGAAAGGGTGTGAGAGAAGCAGAGTTAGGCAAGGGAAGGTGTTTAGAAAGGATGAAGTCTCAGCTGGACTGTAGCTTCAGCCTGAGACTGCAGTTCTGGGGTATCAACTGCACCTGAGCTGGTGCCTCCTTGAAGCAGGAGAGTCAGCCAGCCTTTTGCACCCCACTCCCTCCCTCATGTCAGTCACTCATTGGTTGTAGGCTGCGTGAGCATGTGTAACCTCTCCAGAGAGGCAGCTCCCATTCACCAAGGGCAATTCTCCAGAGACGAGGGCAGCTAGGGGCCACTGGCAGCTAACACAGCAGCGAAGAGATTTGGGCAGAGCATCACACTGCAGGCCCCTTGACTTGCCCTTTAGACTGAACACTTAGTCCTGTTTCCTTGGCAAGGACCTGACTCCCTCAATGACCCCCTGGGCTAAATCACCTTCATACTCCTCTGGTTGATTATAAATGCCTCTCCAAACTTAGTGGACCTTAAGGGCCTCCTGCCTTTGACACTGCCCCCAAGGTGGCCCATGCTCCTGCTTGGCCCCTGGGAGCAGGAACCAACCAGAGCTAGCTGCCCTGCACTGGGATGGAGCCTGCTGTTGAAGCGCCTAGAAGAGGCTGCCGTGGAAGAGGACAGAGTCCCTGGCCCCCTGGTTTTCTCTACCTCACCTCTCCCCAGTCTGTTATCGGCTACTTCAGCATTGGGCTTCCCGGGACATCGCCTGCCTCCTAGTGGCTGCATTTGAGCCTCCTTCCAGGATGGTCAGTTCTGTTGGCCCTAGATTCTTCTTTAGGCAGCCGATCCCCTCTGACAGGAGTGGTTAAACTTAACCCTCTGGGCAGGATCCAACTGCTTCTGAAGGCTTATACTCTGCCTTGTTTGGGGGCTTTGTGTATCTAGTTTAAGAGTAGCCAGCTATCCAAACTTAAAAGACAAACAACAGATGCTTGTAGATATATGGCCAACAAAGGGTTAACACTGTGACATACCAAAAAGTTTTATAAATCAATAATAAAATATATGAACCCTGCAATAAAAAAATTGGTCAAAGGACTTGAACAGGCAATATTACAAAAGAAGAAGTAGAAATAGTCAATATGTATATGAGAAGGTGCTTGACCTCACTAGTAATCAAAGAAATTCAAATTAAAGCAGCGATGAAGGAATCATTTTTTTCACTTTTTCATTTGGCAAATATTCCAATGTGGGTGTGGGGAAATGGTCACCCTTGTGCCCTGTGGATGGGACAATGGGAGCATAAAGAAGTACATTTCTGGAAGGCATTTAGAAAAGAGGTACATTTTCTAGAAGGCATTTCTGGAAGGAATTTGGAAATCCTTGGCAAGCCTTAAAAATGTGTATAACCTTAGAATCTGCAATTCAACTTCTTGGAATTTATCCTAAGGAAACACTGGAAGATGTGCCCAAGGATGCATGTGCAGTGATGTTTATCTCAGCACTATTTATAACAGAAAAAAAAAAAGGAAATGACTTAATGACCCATCAACACAGAACTGGTTAAATCAATTATGGTTCATCCATATAATGGAATCTTACGCAGCCATTAAAACTGGTGATGTACGTCTGTGTCCTCTGATGTCAAAAGAGCCCCATGATCCATTAAATTTTTAAAAGTTACAAAATATCTTATAGAGTATGCTTTATCTGTGTTGAATTTTATACCTACGTATGTACATCGGCCAGGAAGGTGTCTGGAAGGGTGTTCATCAATTTCTGAGTGATGGGAATAGTGGCTTCTGTGGTTTGTGCCTTTGGGTAACCAGTGCTGTGTGACCCTCTGATCTTGCCATTCACCCCTCTTCTCATTCTGGTGGAGTTGACTCACCCTAGGGTCAGAATGATTGACTGTGACCCTTGTATAGACACAAGGGGATTAATCATGGGGACCTGGACCAATGTGGATTGTTCTGGAGTGCCTGAGAAAGACTGTGTTGCATAACAGAGCCCTCTAAAATTTATTGGTTTGAAACAACAACTGTTTTATAACAGATTCCATTGTCAGGAATTTGGAGAGTGCACAACTGGAATGGCTTATCACTACTCCATGAAGTCTGGGCCCTACCTGGGAAACTGTAGATGACTTGAACAACTGGGGGCAGCCATCATCTGGAGAGTTCTTTCTTTACTCACACATCTGAAACCCTGGATTACCTGAACACTGGGTTTAGCTGGAACTGCCAACTGGAACACTACTGTGACATGGGCTTCTAACAGCACGGCAGCTGGGTTCCAAAGGGGAGTATCTTCAAGAGGAAAGAATCTGGAAAGTGAATATTTCAGGAGATGGAGGCAAGCGCTACAAAGCTGCTTCTGACTTAGTCTCAGATACCATACATACCATCATCACTTCTGCCACATTGCATTAGTGACAAATGAGCCACTAAACCCAGCTCTGATCCAAGGGGAAGGGAATTAGACTCTACCTCTTAATGGGGAAGTGCAAGGTCACATTGCAGAAGAACATGAGAGATGGGAGATATTGTGGCCTCCTATGGCAAAGACAATCTGCCATAGGCAGTCTTTCTCCCCCCCTGGACTAGAAGCTGAGAGATGTGAGATCGGGGATAGCCAGCGCCACCTCGGAACCACAAAGAGGAAGTCTGTGTATAAAGCCAGCTTGGAGGAGAGCCAAGGGATGTGGGAGAGTGAGAGAGCGAGAGAGCGAGAGAGTGAGAGCAAGAGAGATATCAAGCCCAGAGGGCATCATATGAAGCTAGCCCCTAACCTAACTCCTCAGTCCTGTGACCCAATAATCTCCTTATGCGTAAGCCAATTTGAACTGGATTTTTCTATGTCTTGTGGAAGAAATCGTCCTAACCAATACAAGGGGATTTTACAAGAATTGTACTTCCTTTTTTTATATAAGTTTACATATTGCTTAAATTTTTTACAATGAGTTTGTCATAGTTTCAGTATTTTAAAATTTTTTAATGTAGCAGCCCTTTGTGAGTCATCAGTGGCCATAACCATGACTTTAATAACCTCACATTTTGGTCCACCTGAAGACTAAAACCTTCTGCTCACCATTGTCTTTCGTTTGTCAGGGTGGAGCACCCACACTTCTACCATCCCTCATTAATTCCTAAGTGTTCTCTAAGCTTCGAGCACCTTCCAGCTAGTCCTTTCAACACACAGTCAGCTGGTGGGAAGGATTCCGGCACAGCATGGCTCCTGGCCTCCAGAAGCCCTCAGTCTAGACAAGAGACAGAAGTGGCAGAGTCATTCTGATCAAGGGCTGTAAGAGCTAGAATGGAAGTACAATGTGCTGTGGGAAGATACAGAGAAAGAGAGTTCTTACTAACACAGAGATGAAGGGGGCAGTCCTGGCAGAGGGACCTGCTTCCACAAAGGCTTGGAGTGAGACCACACAAGACGCATGGTGAGCATGGCACAAAACAAGTGACTGCAAAATAGGGAGCAAGATATGGGGGCTGGTGGGGAGACTTAGATGATAGGTTGGAGCCTAAGCCGGGGAGGGCCTTGAATGCCAGGATAAGGAGTTTGGCTTTGTCCTGAAGATAATGGGGAGCCCCTGGAGGGCTTTAAACAGAAGTGTCATGATCATATTTTGAGATGGGTGGGTAGCTCTCATAACGGTATAGAAATGAATGGGAGAGACCAGATAAGCACCTACTGCAGTAGTCCAAGCAGTGGGTAGGAACGGCCCAAGTCACCTTGCATCCTTACAGCTACTCTGTGCCAGGCTTTCCTTGTTGCCTGTGTCCAGGGCCTGTGTTTTGGGAGAGAAGTCATTCTCATGTTCTCTAGATCTTGGTCAGAGACCTCGTCCTGCCAGAACCCCATTCATTTGGTTTCCCCACTATACCCAGATCCTGGCTCTAGTTAGGGTGTGTGGAATGCAGAGGGTATCTATATCTACTCAGTCCCCCTGACTGAAGAATACCCAGATTAGAAGCAAGTCTTCAAATAATAACAGCTAAAAATAATAATAAAGACAAGAACCACCATCATGGACTGTGAAACAGTATAAACCTTTGACGTAGATGATCCTATTTAATACTCTCAGCAACCCTATGAGGCAAATTCAATTGCTGTGTCTACTTCACAGCTGAGAAAACGGAGTCACTGAGTCATTAATGCAATAGCCGCTCACTCTGGAGGCCCCCTCAAGTATTTGGCCTCCAGAAGGGGATTACCTGAAGATCCCACCCCCAGCAGCTATGAGGTCATTGGTCTTCACAGCTGGAATGCAGTGGTGCACTTTCTACTGCTCCTCATCTGTCCAAGCCCAACGAGGGTGTCCCCTTCTGTAGGCAGCCCCCAACCACCCCAGTCCAGTCACCACTCCCCACCTGGGCAGGTTTCCTACTCTCTGCTCCAGCATCTTTCTTGTTGCACTGCAGGGCTCTGCTTGTCTGTACTAGGCGGCCAGCTTCCCAAGGATGAGCGGCAGCTCTCACTTATCCTGTGGTCCCAGCGCCAGCAATAATAAATGGTCAGGTGTAGGGTAGGAGGCTCCCTGCTTCCCAGCCTGCTGTGGTGCCTTCTCGTTCTCCAAGAGGGATGGACTGCCCCCCCAGACTTGCCTGAAATCTACCCCACCCCTGCATGGAGGATGGAGGAGGGTGTTTCCCAAGTTGTGTGTCCCCCATCATTGCTACTGCCTCCCCACCCCCTGCCTTCTCTTTTCCAAATAAGGATCCAAGTTCAAAGGCTGCTGATAGTCTCTAAATGAAGAGAGGCTGGTATTGGTTCAGACTCAGAGACCAGGATCCCCAACCTGGAAAAAATGAGAAGAGAGAAAGAGGAAAAGGGATGAGATGGTCACTGAGCTGGAGGCAGACGAGGAATTGAGGAAGCATAGTGCCTTTTTTTGGAGCCTTCGAGTCAGAAATTGTCAGAGATGGGGGAGAAGTCGGTGCAGCCTTCAGCAGACAAAATGGGGCAGTTGCGGTGTGTACTTAAACGCAATGGCTGATCTAATCACTGGTCTTGTTCTCTGGGAAGCTTTTTGCTGCATTTTAGCACAGAAAAGTGTTGCCTTTCTCTCTTTTGTGGTTTGAGCTGCTATTTAAGAAAGAAAAAAAAAATCAATATGCCTTCTCTGGCTTTCAGTCTTTCCCCCCAAAAAAGGTGTTTCTTTGGGGGAAGATAAAGGGGGGGAGCGGTTTGAGGAGCTTTTTTTGTCATTCATAAGCCGTGGTGACAAATCCTTGACATCATTCACGGTTCCTATCGATCAGCTCCATCCGCGGCACCAGAGGACAAATAGAAATCATTTGTCTGTCTTGGCTCCCAAACAGCCTGAGACAAAGGGCTTCTCCGGCAATCAGCAGCTGGAGGTATTAGCAGCAGGTCAAGTTCGGAGGTCATAGGTCAAACAGGTTGTCATCAGTTTCTCACAGCTATCAGAGCAAGGGCAGGGGAGGGGCCGAGTAAAACCCACCAACAACACAGCTGGTTCATATTAGCCAAATCCTGCCTCCCTGTAAAGAGAGATAGGCCAGCCAGGCCCACACCCACCCCAGGGACACCCCGGGGTGCCGGGTTTCATGCGATGGTGGCATGGTTGGGGGTGGTGAGGGGCCGAGGAAGAAAAGAAGCAGGATTTGAGCTCTGCCTCACACTGTCCATCCTTCACTCTTCCAGAGGAAGCCCTGAGTTATTTTGAACTGGGCCCTGAAAGAGAGCCAGAGAGAGAGACCTTGGGTTTCTTTGGGAGCCTGAGTAAGCAAGTTAATCCTGTAAAATTGGAAGTGGCTTAGATGGCCTGGGAAACAGGAGTTGCAGCCAGGGGACAGTTGAGTCATTTTAAGTCCCTGATTACACACCACCTGTTTTGGTTTCTCCCCCCACCCTTGCAAGGAGGAAACCCAACTCTTAGGGCAATTAATCTCTTAGAGAAAAATATGGGAAGATGAGGTTGGCAAATCCAGCCCCAGGGGGTAACACATAGGAGGTCACTCAGGAATGCAGGAGAAGCATGTCAACAAATAGGATGGCAGCGAACAACTCTTTTCATGGAGCACTTAGCTCCAAGGCTCTGGGCCTACTGCGGGGTGATCTCACTTTAGTACCAAGAGAGCCCTATGAGGGCTTGTTGGTACCATTTTACGGATAGGGACAGTCCCGGAGCACTGAGACATTGGATCACTATGTATCACTTCAGTATCATTGAAGCTGAAAAGGACCCCAGCACATACCTGAGAAATGGATCTCCATGGGACAAAGCAAAAGGCTTCTTTGATGGGGTCCATTTCTCAGCGAATACAAGGCCACCTGATAGGAACATGGTGAGAGTTCTGGGTCCCTGGTCTTACCAGCAGCTTTCTTGGCATGCCCCCCAAGAACCCTTGGACTGTATTGTCTTAGGAGGATGAAAAGACCTAGAAGTGAAACGGGCAGCTCCAAGGAGGACCCCCACTCAGGAAAGGAAAGGTGACTCAGGGATGTGGAGCTGGCCAATGTGAGCCCTCACTGGCCCAGGCTGGCCTGCAGGACTGGACCATACTAACCAGGTGGTAAATCCAGCTCTCAGGAGACTTCTAACCAGGTAACAAGAATGATGGTTTCTCTTTGGTACCACAGAGTCACAAAGAGACAGGTAGGTTTAGTGCATGTCAGAAGATATGAGTGGCCTGCCACTGAGAGGTCTCTGCTGGAACAGGGACCCTGCCTGGGTCCTAGGGGCTCCAGAGGGCATAGGGATGTACTCTAATCGAGATGATTAGGGACTTCTCTGAAGCACAGGTTATCCAATCCAACTCTCTAAGGGACTTTTAAGATGTGGGAGAAAAAGAAAGGTAACGGGTCGTGGGGATGGGGAGACTGCAATGTTTAAAAGAAACCTCAGTGATCCCTGGCATAAATGTCCTTCTCAAACAGGAGCCCTTAACAATAGCTACAGCTTGTGGTTATAAAGGGGTAACATCTTCATGTTATCTGCACATGGGATAAACTGCATAGAACTAAACACATACACACACACACACGGGCCTGCAAAACTGGTGAAGTCTTCGCAGGGTCAATGGATTGTACCAGTGTACAGGAAAGGAACAAGTCCTCGATCCATGAGCTCTCCCAATGTAGAAGACAGATAAGAATGACCTGCCTTATATATAATCACATTGTTATGCCATTTTTTGGAGGGGAAAACTGAGGCTCTGGGCAGAGTACTCATTGGCCTCAGGCGATAGTGGCTGGGCTGGCATCTCAATCCTGGTGGGCTGACTCCAAAGCCTGGCTCTTTCCACCACACCACCAAGTTGGTAGTATTCCTATTTCCAGAGCCCCAGAAAGTACGCCCTCCAAGGTAGACTTAACCCAGGAAACAAAATGTGTCCATCTCATCAAGTATTCATTAAGTACTTTGCTACCACGAGTATGGAGTTAAAAAAAAGGGGGGGAGGAAATAAAACAAGGCCCCTGCCCTCAAGAATCTGAGCCTGTGGTTCTGCCCACAAGACCAACACACCTAGGGATGAGCTGAACTTTCATAAGAGTGACACAGGGTCAGAGAAGGGGAGATTTAGGGGGAGTGGGCAGATAGAGAGGGACTTTTGGAAAGTGGGGGCTATGTCTTTTTTTCCAGTTTTTTTTGTGATAAAATATACATAATGTAACATTTATTATCTTAATAATTTTTAAGTATACACTTCAGTGTTATTAAGAGCATTCATATTGTTGTGCGGCTGCAAACCACCAGTCTCCTCCAGAACTCTTCATCTTGCAAAACTGACACTCTGTACCTATGAAATAATAACTCCTCATTTCTCCCCTCCTCCTAGCCCCTGGCAACCACCATCCTACTTCCTGTCTTTATGATTTTGACTAGTCTAAATACTTCATATAAGAATTATACAGTAGTTGTCTTTCTGTGTCTGGCTCATCTCACTTAGCATAATGTCCTCGAGTTTCGTCCATGTTGTAGCAGAATTTCCTTCCTTTTAAAGGCCGAATAGCATTCCTTGTATAGATGGACCACATTTTGCTTATCCATTCACCTGTTGATGGACACTTGGGTTGCTTCCATGTTTTAGCTATTAGAATAGTGCTGCTATGAGTTTGGATATACAAATATCTCTTCGAGACCCTGCTTTCAATTCTTTTGACTATATACCCAAAAGTGGAATTGCTGGATCATATGGTAATTCTATTTTTAATTGTTTTTTTTTTTTATGGAAAGGAGCAGCCATACCTTAAAGATCAAAAGGTTTTGGCTTTAGTTTTTTGTTAGGTTTTTTGGCTTGTTTGTTTTTAAGTAAGCAATATGTGAACATACTGTTCACAGTTCAAAATGTCCAGATAAGTATACAGTGAAAAATCTCTCTCCCACCCCTATTCCCCAGTCACTCAGTTTTCTTCCCTGGAAGTAACCAGTTACCAGCTTCTTATTCTTCAAGAGTGATTTCAGGCATGTAGAAACAAATGCGTATATCTATTGGTAGGTGGAGAAGAGGAGAAAGAAAGGGTGCCAGGAAGGATAGAATTGTCATGGGGAACCATCCTTGTACTCTTACATCATTTCTATTTGTTTGAGGGATGTCTCTAATAAACCGCACATAGAATTTTATTTTAGTTTTGACTCAATCTTTAAGTCTAAGGAGGTTTTACCCATTTAATTTCTTTTTTCTGCGTTTAACTAATTTGGTCTCCTCGATAGCAGAAGGAAAAAAATTCCTTTGCTGAAAATAAATGCTTCTTGGTTTTTCCTCCTGGTTAATTTTTATTCTTTCAAAGAGTCTGACCTTCTAATCTCCCATTTTCCCATTCTTCCCTAAGTGTTTTGGAAGCGTTTTTATTCTCTTACTGGTTAAATTTAAAATTTTGATTAAAAAAATTTTATTTAACTTGTAATTATTTAATATTTTTATTATAATACCCTTAAACTACAGAGAAATATAAGAAGAAGAATATGACCAACCTGTATATTACCACCACCCCTCGTTATTGTGCCCATTATCAATATATTGCCTCTCAGCTTCAAATCCACCATTGTTTGCCCTGCTTTGTGATACTGGAGCTGGACCCTGTAAACACTTCTCCTTTATCAGCTAGCACAATGTTAGGCTTTGTGAATAGGGGGCGCTAGAGCACTGCGAGGCATAGCGGAGGAAGGGGCTTCTCTTTCTGGTTCCCGTGCAATTCTTGTTCCCCTGGCAGTAGCTGCCAACAGCATATGGGAGACCCAGCGGTGCTCAGCCTCCAATGAATTACACTGGCACCCCTGTGGGCAGCTTCCTGGTTGCCAGCCATGGCCTGCCAGCTGTGGACCAGCTCTGGCTGTAGCACCTCAGTGAACTTCTCTGTGGGGTCCACACCCACATGCTCTCTCTAGTCTGACTTCTCTCAGTCTTGGGTTGGGGAGCCTTCCCCCACATGTGTCCCTTCCTTGGGTACTCTCTCTTAGCCCTAGGCTAGCAGTAGCTGCTTCCCGTTTTCTACTCCTGTATCCTTTAGTGGTCTTTTCTATCCCTCATTGTGATTAACCACCTTTCACTAGTTAATACAGTGGGTTTTTTAAAATTTTTATTGGGGAACAGCCATGGTCATTGGTTACACATTGCTTTCATGCTCCAATGGCATAGTTGACTCTTTTAAGGAGGGCGCAGCTCACCGTGGCCCATGTGGGGATCGAACCGGCAACCATGGTGTTATCAGCATCACGCTCTAACCAACTGAGCCAAGCGGTCACCCCACTAGTTAATGCTTTTTATATTAAATTTTCCCTGTGTGGTTTCTGTCTTCTGATTGGACCCTAACTGATACATTTAGTAAAGTTACTATTTTGTCATATTTTCTTGCTTGTAAGTTTTAAGTAAATGACATTACAGGTATAAAGTCCCCTGTAAAGACCATTCTCCAAGAAGGAACCATTATTCTGAGTTTGGAGTGAAGCCTTCCTAAATGGATTATAAAAGACTTTCATATCCATTCATATGTGTTCATAAATAATA
>NW_017731379.1:5514642-5515817 GCF_001890085.2 Hipposideros armiger
TAAAAAAAGGTATACCATTTTTCTTCTCACGGCTTTAATGGTCATTTGAATATTCTCTTCTGTGAATTGTCTGTTCATATTTTCTCTCACTTTCCAACCTGTTGGTTTGTCTTTTTCTTACAGATTATAGGAATTCTTTATACATGCTGATAGATCAATTATATACTGCAAATATCTCCCAATGAATTCCCTGCCTTTTAATCTTGCTTATGGTATTATTTTGCCTTAGACAAGATGTAAATTCAATAAAGTTAAATAAATCTACTTTTTATTCTATAGGTTATTCTTATTGTGTCTTTCGTGTTTGAGAAATCTTTCTCTATCCTGGGCTATGAAAAATACTTTCCTCTAATTGTGTTTCATGTGTAGGTCACTAAAACATCTACATTATATTTCTGTGAATGATGTGTCACAGGTCTATTATTAAGTGGTCTTTCTTTTCCCTAGTGATTAGTGGTGACATCTCAAACATATGCAATATTCCCACATATGGATATGAATGTGTTCCTGGACTCTCTATTCTATTTTATTGGTTTATTTATCTATGCCTGTGTTAATTAGGATAAAAACAAACAAACAACCCAAGGTGCTATATAAAAAGCATTCCAGCAATCATGTAACTTAAAGAATAAAGTTTATATTTTATGCACGTAATAGTCTAAGGTGAGCTAAGGTGAGCTCTGCTCTGTGGAGCCATTCAAGAACCCATGTTGCTTCCATCTTGTGTCTCAATCATTCTCTGTTGAATTCTGCCACATTTGGGTTTCAGCCTGAGGAAGGAAGAAAAAGAGCATGGAGAAGACACTCTACTACTTTAAGTATCGTAGCCCACAAAGGGGACATATCGCTTCTGCTCATATTCCATTGGTTACAACATATTCTCATAGCCTCAGCTAACTGCAAAAAGGACTGGGAAATGCAGTGCCCACTTAGACTGCCACGTGCCTAAGTACCATTCTACTACCATGCAGAAAGGGAACAGTGGATGTTGGTGGATAGCTAGCATCTCCATCCCAAACCTTGGCCAGTGTCACACTGTTTTCATTACTCTCGTTACTTATTTGCTAGCTCCCTTCATGTTGGCAAATGGCTACCATGACTCCAAGTGTCCCTACACACTGTTAATTAGTTACCTATCGCTGCATTATAAATTAGCCCAAAACTTAGTGCCTTAA
>NW_017731379.1:5520467-5523667 GCF_001890085.2 Hipposideros armiger
GACAGAGCCAGGACTCAGATACTAGTTTTCTAGCTCCAGGTAGATGTTCCTTCAGGTAAACCCTTCCTAGACAATAACTCCTGTGCAATGCACTTAGAAAGAGCCATAAAAATGGCTCAGCAAGGCCATCCCATTCAGCGAGAAGGAATATTATCAAATGTCCTCTCAAGGAGAAGCTACTGTGAAAAAAAGAAATGGAGGACCAACTGCTCACCTTTCTGGTCCAATTGAAAAAAAAAATACAGTGTATATGAGTATATCAACACCATTAAAATGATTATTTAAAAGATCATAAGACTTGAAAGATGAAAAAATTGCCCAGGAGAAGAACATTCCAAGCTGAAGGAAGAGAACACGGTAGGGCCTTAGAATAGAGAGGAGCTGGAGGCTTTGAAGGCATTGAAAGCCTAAAGCTGACAGGGTGGCTGGAGCCAGAGGTGGGAGCAGGCCGACTGTGGTAGGGGTGTGGTAAGCAGGGGCCAATTTATAAATAAATAAAATAGAAATGAATATAAGTGATGACTAATCAAATTGCATTACAAGAGCCAAGGATCCCTCCAGGCTCTTATCCACCTGCCCCAAAAAAGTATGATGCAACATAGATTTCACCCTGAACGATTCAGTCGATCAGGACACCTGTGTTTCCTGCTTCCCAGCTGCCCTGCCCCTCAGCCTAGGGGTGATAATATCAAGGTTCAAAGCTCAGGGGAGATCATGGCTGGCAGGCCTGTCTCATCACAGGTACACACAACTGCCAGCGCCCCACTTCTGTCCTGCTTCTGTGTGCTCTTTCAGTCGACTTTGGGGCTCCCAAGTGGAGGTCATGTGTAGTGGTGTGAAGCATTCCAGCTGCAGTGTGCCCAGGCCTGCCACTCTCTGTTAGCTGTCTGGATCAGCTGCAGCTCTGGGTGCCTCTGTGTCTGTACCGTTGAAAATGGGGACAATCACTAGATCCAGCTCATTTGCTGCGGGGGGCTGGTGGGGGGGGCGTTAAATAAGAGAATAACTGACAAAGCACTTGGCATTGAGCCTGGCACACAATAAGCACTCAATAAACGTGTGTCTAATTTCTGCTCCACCACCATGGCTGGCTAAACAATAACCAGGATGGGCTTTGGGAACCGCTGGGGAGGGGCCTTTGCAGGGGGGTCGTTTGCGACCCTCCCTCCTCACCCCCAGCTCTATCCCTCTGGCCTGGCCAAGGGCAGCGCCAAGGGCAGCTAGCGAGGGGAGGGAGCTGCTGCCTGGGGCCAAGTTCCACCCCCACTTTGTGCGGATCCTCCTGAGCATCCAAGTTCATTTCCACTTCAATTTTATCAGCAGCCAGGGAGCCGTGCAGGAGATAGGAGGCTGGCCCTGACACGAATTAGCCCGGAGATTGCCCGATACACTGGGCCCAGACTCCAGTGCCTGCACGCTACCACCCTCGCCTCTCCTTTGTGTCGCCTGGCCTCTTTTCTGCCTCGAGGCTCCATTCCCGCTGTGTCTGCCCAGGGCAAGCAAGCTTGTTTGCATTTGGCCAGTTTACTAGACCGAGGCGAAGAGTAGCTGGCTGGCGTCTGCAGTGGGCTCCCACCCCTGCAGGGCTGGGCAGGGTCACCCTGGGGCCACCCCAGGGCGCACCTCCCAGCTCCTCCTCCAAGCATCTCTCACTTGGAGATGGGTGGAGGGTCGAGGTAACTGAGGAAGAGCATTGGGTAAGGGGTATCCAACTGGGGAACCTGTCTCTGTGCAGTGCCTTGTACAAACCATTCCATGTGATCTCCCCAAGAACCCTGAGAAAGGAGAAGATAGAGAAGGGGAAACTGAGGCTCAGAGAGGCAGCGGGACGCTCAAGGTCACACTGCGTAGTTAGTGGTCTGGCCAGGATTTGGACNAGCTAATGGAGCAGCTGATATCTGAAATGTTGGTGGTTGCCATGGTAGAAGGAGAGCACTGGAGATGGTCTTGCTTCATTAATTAAATGTTCCCTCCTGGAAGTGATACAAATCACTTTAGCTCACAACTCATTGGTCCCATGTAACCAAAGGGACCAGGAAGTGTAGTCCTACCAGTGCCAAATCATTGGATATATCTGGTGAATAGCACTAATGACTATGACACATGTATTGAGTTATAAATTTCCCTCTAAATACTGTTTTAACTGCTTCTTACAAATTTTACCTAGTACTTTCATTATCAATCTTAAATAAACTTTTCATTTTAGAATAGTTTTAGATTTACAGAAAAATTGTGAAGATGATACCTAAAAGGTTCCCATATACTCCACACCCAAATTTCCCTATATTAATGTCTTACATTAGTATGGTGCATTTGTCACAATCAATGGACCAATATCAATACATTATTATTAACTAAAGTCCAAACTTTATTCAGACGTCCCTAGTTTTTACATAATGTCCTGTTCCAGGATCCCATGCAGTATACCATGTTACATTAATCATCAGTCTCCTTAGGCTCTATTTGGCTGTGACAGTTTCTCAGGCTTTCCTTGTTTTTCATGACCTTGATAGTTTTAAGGTGTATTGGTCAGGTATTTTATAGAATGTTTGTCAACTGAGATTTGTCCAATGTTTTGCTCATGATTACACTGGGGTTGAGGATTTTTGAGAGGAAGACCATAGAGGTAAAGTGCCATTCTCATCACATCATACCAAGGGCACACAGTATCAATATGACTTATCACTGTTGATTTTGACCTTGATCATCTGGCTGAGGTAGTGCTGGTCAGACTTCTCCGCTGTAAACTTACTGTTTTCTCTCCCTTTTCACACTGTACTTTTTTGGAAAGAAGTCACTATACATAGAGGAATTATGCTACACTTCCCTGAGGCCAGAGTATCTTCATAAACTGTTTGGAATTCTTTTCTTTTTTTTTTAAGATTTTATTGGGGAATCGGGGAAGGGGAACAGACAAATTGCTGTCTTTCTGTTCTTCAATCTAGTTGTGGAGGACGTCGCTTCACTGGCCCATGTTGGTATTGTGATCGTTGTGCTTTTCCCGGGTGAGGCAGTCACTCGCCAGCCATTGGATGGCCACTCATGGTGGCTCTTGGCAGCTCACACCAGCTGCCGGCCACTCACACTGGCTGCCGGCTACTCAAGGTAGCTTACGGCAGCCTACTGCTGCCCCACTGCAGCCTACGCCATTGCTGGCGACTCACTACAGCCCAGCTCCAGGTCGAGCTGTTGTTCACCAT
>NW_017731379.1:5530047-5576669 GCF_001890085.2 Hipposideros armiger
TTGTGCGGATCCTCCTGAGCATCCAAGTTCATTTCCACTTCAATTTTATCAGCAGCCAGGGAGCCGTGCAGGAGATAGGAGGCTGGCCCTGACACGAATTAGCCCGGAGATTGCCCGATACACTGGGCCCAGACTCCAGTGCCTGCACGCTACCACCCTCGCCTCTCCTTTGTGTCGCCTGGCCTCTTTTCTGCCTCGAGGCTCCATTCCCGCTGTGTCTGCCCAGGGCAAGCAAGCTTGTTTGCATTTGGCCAGTTTACTAGACCGAGGCGAAGAGTAGCTGGCTGGCGTCTGCAGTGGGCTCCCACCCCTGCAGGGCTGGGCAGGGTCACCCTGGGGCCACCCCAGGGCGCACCTCCCAGCTCCTCCTCCAAGCATCTCTCACTTGGAGATGGGTGGAGGGTCGGGGTAACTGAGGAAGAGCATTGGGTAAGGGGTATCCAACTGGGGAGCCTGTCTCTGTGCAGTGCCTTGTACAAACCATTCCATGTGATCTTCCCAAGAACCCTGAGAAAGGAGAAGATAGAGAAGGGGAAACTGAGGCTCAGAGAGGCAGCGGGACGCTCAAGGTCACACTGCGTAGTTAGTGGTCTGGCCAGGATTTGGACTCAACTCTGTTCATTCCAAGAGCCTTGGTGAGGGTTGGGTCAGGCATATATACACAATCGATATTTTCCCCTTTTCCTGCTTCAGAAGTCTGGGGGATTAATTCCCCAAATGTATCACAAAAGAGGAGGCTGTGTAAGGTGAAAGCAATGGAGGCCCTCAGAGTTTCCAAAGGGGCAAGGGTAATTATTCCACTCTTTGTGTCCCCCACCACTACATTCCCCCTCCAAGACCCCTCCCCACTTCCCCTTATAATCCCCACCCTCACTCCAGGTTTCACCCAGAGACACCACATTGCTATGTTCCAGCTAGACTAAAGGCCCAGGAACCGACTCTGGGATCCAAGGGGTCTCTCCCCAGCCCCTCCCCAGGGCCCCGCGGAGGGGAGGCTAGCTCTGCCCAGCTCCCCACCTCCATTTCCGGGGTGCTCCTGTGGAAAATTTATGCCCCTCTCAGGTTTGGGAACAGATCCCACACTAAAAAGAAAGAAGAAAGAGAGAAAGAAATGATTTTAATTTTTTTTAGGTCCAGAAATGAAGCAGAAGTGAGTAAATTTTAATGAAACGGTGCAAAAATGACATCATTTACTCAGAAATCATTAATTTGTCAGCATTAATATTTCAGCTACAACATTGCCTGTCATTTTGTGCCTGCAATGACTGATAAATCTATAAAAGCGTGCTGCTAATTTACTGAATATTTATGTGCAGTGTCATTTGCAGAGTAAGAACGGAATTTATTTCGTGCCGAGTGCTGCGGGAGAACATTCCCCACAAACCTTCACCCTGGTGGGTGGGGGAGGGCAGGGGGAGACTCCAAACTTCCTGGAAAACTGGTGACAGGATGAGGACAAAGGGTGCCCCAGGGCTCAGGCCCCCAGCTCCAGTGCACTTGGAAATGACCGCCTCACTTTTGCTCCGACACTTTGGGAATGCCTCCCCTACCCCTATCTTGGCAGGTCCAAATTTTACCTCTCCCCCACAGACCTCTTCAAATGTTTCTGCTCCCAGAAAGGCACCTGGTTGCTGCCGCCCCTACAGGGCAGTGGGGTGGAGCTACTGCTCAGAGGGTGTGGGCTGGGCTCTAAGTAGAGAAGATGGCAGGGCAGGTGGGCTCCAGGGCCAGGGTGAGCTATCAGAAGAGGGGATCAGAGAAGAGGTTAAGTCTTGGATGTGGGAGTCAGACAGCCTAAATTCTAATTCTGGCTCTGTGAATGGTCTCAGAAATCTGGGTCTCAGCGTCCTCATCTGGAACATGGGGACACAACCAGTACTTGTTCCTAGAGACTGAGGATTGACTGACCTAATTTATGTAAAAGCTATAGCAGAGGACTCAGGAAACATGAGCTGCTACTGTTTTTGAAGGAATCACGGCCACAGTCCCTGCTCCTGAAGTGTCCCTTTCCTGGACCTGTTTCCCCAGGAGGCCCTGAGACCCCTATCACCACATTCCTGAGAGGAACATCACCCCTGACACCCTGACAGGACTCCTTGCTCTCCTACATGGGTCTGCCCCCCAGCATCAAAGGAGAGCCCATCCCCTCTCTCCACTCCCTCCTCATTTCCACAAGCTGGAGTGGCCAGAATTCTGGAGTGTCTTTCCTGAAGCAGCTTCCTGAGGCACCAGCTGGTGTTTCTCTGGCCCTGGGAGCTGTTGGGAGAACAGATGACTGTCCTTTGAAATGCCTCCATTTTACAGAGAGCAAAATCAAGGCTCCGCGAGGGGCACCAGAGCCTGGCGACCCCTCACCTAGACTTCCCCATCCCCCATCCCAACAAAAGCACAAATCACAAGCCTTCAAGTTTTGCACAATCGTGCTCAATTTCCTGCCTGAATGGCACAGGGCCTGACCCTCTGCAGGTGCTCAGGAAATGTTCGTGAAATCAATAAAGAACAGCTAAATCTCCCATCTTCTGAGAGCTCTTTGTCTCCTCCCCGCCCCCCCATCCCACCCCTCCTGCTCCCCACACTCCATCAGTGACCGATTCCAGGGGCGTCCTCCTCTGTAATGCCTCTCAAATTGTTCCTTTTTCTTCTCTGCCATTGCCCCTGCTCCAGGGGAGTCCTCCCTGCCTCCATTTCCCCCGTTCTGATGTAGTCAGCACAGAGCTGCCGGAGCTTTCTAAGGAGCAGTCCTGAGAATGCCGCTCCCCAGCTCCCAGAGCTCCAGTGGCTCCTGGCGACATGGAGAAATGGCATCACCGTGCCCTCCCAGGCCTGTCCCACTGGCTCCTCTTCTCTCTCTGACAGACCTACCCACTATTTAACATACACGTCCCATGCTTTTCAGTCTCCAAGCCTTTGTGGTCCCCTTTGCTGGCTCTCCCTGCATTCCTCACAGCCAAATTCAACCTGTCCTTTGAGGCCCATCATAACCACGCTAAACAAGCTTCCTAACCCTCTCAGAAGAATGCCTCCTTATTCCACACAGGGCCATGGACATCTGCTGCCCCAAGTGGAGAACCTGTCAGCTTGAGGCGGGCAGGGCACCCATTGTCTGAATCCAGGGGAAAACGCTGGACTGGCAGTCAGGGGACCTGGGCTCTCATTCTCACGCTTAGCACTGAGTGGCCTTGACTTTGCCATACTCTGTCTATGAAATGGGCTGGTCCAGCTCTCACTGGTCCATACTGAGTCTGTCGTGTTCATGGTTGCATCCTGGCACCAAGAATAGCGCCAGGCATTTGAATGAGAGGAGGTCATTCACATACTCACTGAATGACCTCCATGCCCGGGCTCTGAGGTTCTGAGGTCCAGGCAGACCTTTGGGGGCTCACCAAGGGACAGGCGAGGGGCATGCATGATACTACACTGAAGAGCAACACACTTTCACATAAATGATGTGATTTAACCCTCGTAGGCGCCCTACGAGCAGTCCCCATTTCACAAATGAGGAATGCGAGGCTAGAAGGCTAAGTGACCTGCTCAGGCCTCACACCCAGGCCCTGGGTTCCAAATTCGTTGCCCTTCCTGCTGGGTACAAATACTTTCTTTTCCTTTGCTCTTAGAATAAACTCCAAGCCCTCTGTGGCCTATGAGGCGCTGCCTGGTCAGGCCCCTGAGACCCCTCGAAGTTCACTTTCCCCTGAGTCAGAGCCACACTTGCCTTCTGGCAGCTCCTTCAACACTCTAAGCTCATCCCTACCTCTGGGTCTTTGTACCTGCTGTTCCCTCTGCCTGGAAAGTTCATCCTCACCATCCGGTGAGGTGACAGCTCTAAGGTCACCTTCTCAGAGAGGCCTTCCTTGCCCACCCAAACTAAAATAAGTGTTTCTTTTCCCTCATACACCACCTGCAATGGTCTTATACGTCTAAGAACTATTTATCGTCTGTGTTCTCCATGAGGGCAAGGACCTGGCTGCCCTGCTCACCCAGTAGGCCCCATGCTTAGCTGAGAGTGGCTGTCGGTTAGGTGGATCTATGCTTTGTGCCTCTGTCTGACTGGGTTGGAGAATAAAACCATAAACTCACATCTTCCAAGAGAAGCTGTGGGGGCTCTGGAGCTGCTGGAGAGGTAAGGGCGGTTGGAGGCAGGGATATGGTAGGTTGGGGACACCAGGAATAGAAGGTGCAGCCTGCTCGCAGAAGCTGGATCCAAGATGGACTGAAGCTAGGAGACACCTCCCCACCCTTGTCCTCACCATTGCCCCCACCCCCACGCCTCACACTCATTTCCTTCCTGGAGTCAGTCTCATTTGCTTTCCCTAAAAGCTGCTAGAGGAGCCAATATGTACGTGATGAATATTTCATCTCCTGAGCATGGGATTGCGGGAGAGCTGCGATCACCTGGGGAGGGAACGCTGCCCAGCCGTGCCTGGGAAGGGGGGGGGAGCCTGAGAGGGGCGCTGGCAATAAGGTCTCAAAGATGCAAGTTCCAGGGCCCACCCCCTGCTCCTGTGGACACCCTTAGCATTAGGAGGCTCAGAGCGGGTAGGGCAGCCCTGAATCTGGGCACAGATACTTTATGCTCCCTGGGCTCTCGGCCCTTTCTTGGGGTTCAGCTCTGGCTAGGGGCAGACTTTGCCATTAGCTCAGAGGTTCCAGTGCCCAAGCTAAAGGTGCAGCTGGCATGGCAGTGGCTAAAGCTGTGGAGTCTGTCCTGGTCGCCATATATAATGGTTTCTCAATTAGGATCCTACGAATTATCTCACCCCAAGGACTGAGGCAGGGGAAAGTGCAAATTGAGGAAGGAAGAGGGGGCAGGTGAAGCGTTCAGGAGTATGAGTAGTCAGTCCCTTCCATGCCATGCCATCTCCAACTCTCCCATCACGTTCTTCCGTCCCCTCACCCATGGGCACAGCATCCCCACAGCAATGGTCCAATTGAGCTGCTCTATCCCTGGAGTCTGCCAGTCCTGGCTGCCAGTCCTCTGCTCCTTCACCAATTGAGGGACCTCTGAACCTTTGTGAGCCTCAGGTTCACAAAATGGTATTAGTCTCACCACCTGGCCAGGTGATTCTGAGGGCCCAGCAGAGTGCCTGGCACATAGTAAGTATTGAAAAGATTTAGTGTTTGCATAACACACACACACACACACGCATGCACACACGCATGCACACGCATGTGTGCACATGCATGCACGCACTCACAAAACACCACTATTACAGTTCCTCTAGCATTCACCTCCAGTTGGTAAACAAAGGACCATTCATTCCCTCCTTCTTCACCCAGGTTCTCCTCTCCCTCTGTCCTGTCCGCCCTCTTCTGCCCACCCCACTCTACAACCCTGAGCCTCTGCTCCCTAAGGACTTGGGGCGGCAGAGGGAAGGAAGGCATCTTGCTTCCTGGGCCTCAGCCAGCCTCAGGTCCAGATGACCCCTTGCCATGGACCCCTTGCCTCCAGCCCCAAACCTCTGCAGCCAGCTCTTGGCCCTCCCCCACTGTCCAGGAGCAATCCCATCGCTCTTATCCCCACCCACCACATTACCCTCTGAATACTCTCATTATACCATTACTAATTAGGGCTGCTCAGCAAATTGGCGGCTGCATTAGAGGGAGACAGTGTGCGGGAGCATATGGCATAATATCGTATTAATGAACACTCTAAATTCAAACCCGGGTCAGCTGCTCGCTTCTTGCCGGTGTCACCCACGCTAAAGGGAGGGAGGGGAAAAAAAAGCAGTCAACCTTTCCCTGGCTTTCCTTGCCTCTCTCCAAACACACGTTCCCCAGCATAGGCTGAGCCGGCAGAGGTTTTTATCATATCTGGCGAATGGGGAGAGAAATAAAGGAGTCTGGGCCTTCGTGGGGGCTACAGAAGGACCTCCTCCTCCCCAGTCAAGTATAGTAGACGCTTAGCGTGGTCGGGAAAACTAATAATTAATAATAATCAACCAGAGCCTGGAGCCGGGCTTTCCACCCAGATTCTCTCTGCCTCGCAGTATCCCTTGGAGAAGGTTTTAGCACAGAGAGGCAAACTGAGGGCCGCAGAGGTCAGGGAGCTTTCTCAAGGTCGTAGGGTGGCAGTGCTGGAGAGTCAAACTCAAGTCTGCTTTTGAAAGCATGCTTTTCCTGCTCTGTCCAAGGGGAAGGGACTAGTTTGGGGAGGCTTGAGAGACTCCCAGCACAAGACCCTCCCCCATCCCTCCTACCCTCACCCCCAGGCCTCTAGCACCCATAGACCCACGGAGTTCCAAGGTCACTGATTTTATCAGGATGTGGGGGGCGGATCTGGGAGGTCCCTCAGTGAATGCAGGGAAGAACTCAGACAAGCTTCCTTATCTTCAAGCCCCTGGGGGTGCATTTCCCCCACCCACCCAACTAAACAGACTGAGAATTTGGTTGGTAGAGCTCAGACTGGCAACCTGGTTTAGACAGGGGTCCTTGCTTTTCTCCTCTCTCTCCCTTGTTCCTCAGAGGAATGCAGAGTGATGACTTCACAGGCTAGTCTGTCGTCTTGGCGGTGCCTTCCTGCCTCCCTGAATCCTGAGGAGGCGAGGGTGAGACATTTGTGGGTGAGCGCCAGGTTGAGATCAGCCTGAGGAGGCCTCGAACCTGAACTAAAGCTGCCTTCTCCCCTCTCCCCAGGCAGTGCCCACTGATGCCGGGCCTGAGCCGGTCCAAGGTGCCCTACACTGACCCAGGTGTGAGCCTGAAAGGGCTTCCCTATGCCATCCATCTCGCTGTCTAATGCTGTCGGTGACCCTCTAACAGAAACCGGGTTCCTGAGCTCAGAATTCCTCATTTCACCTCTAAATGAAGGGCTGTTCCATTCCTACTGCCTACTGAGCCCCGAGACTGGAGTGGGGGAGGGGCTGGTCCACTCAGGCCTGGGCCCCCCAGCTCTCCCTACGCTTGTCCTTGCCTTGCTCGGAGCACCCTTGACTGCGTGTTATCCCCAGTTGAGGACAGTCTCTCAGAGGAGGGAGGGGAGGGTCAGGACCAGATTTCAAACCAAACAAAACAAGCAAAACAACCCTTCCTCCCTCTGCTCACCCCACCCCAACGCAGGGAGCCCAGTACCCTAGGAGGAGGCGTCCTGTCAGTGTCTCCGTGTGTGTGTGTTTGGGTGCTCTCAACTAGGAGTCAAGGTGGATTTCAACTCCAAGTGAATCACAGTGCAAACATTTTCTGGTGCCTTCTCTGGCTTCAGTCTTTGTGGATTCGTTTCCTGACATCCTCCCTGTCTTCCTCACCCCGGGCTGTAAAGATTAGCAGATGTTCCAGTGCATAAAAGGGGGTTTATTAGGACACATTGTTGGGGGGGACCCTTGTCAGAGCACTGGAGCCCTCAGAAGGAGACCCTCCTCTCCCAAGTCCCACAGGGACATGGGTTGCTCTCCGCCTCTGGGTGTATGTGATGTGTATATGGGGGAAGGATTAGGCCTGGTGGAGTGCTGACTGCCTGCAAGAGCCCCAATCCAGAATCAGGGAGAAGTCACCTGAGTTTTGATATCCTTGCTGCTCCGGAAGTGAGTGCCTCCTGTTTACTTTTCCATCTGTGAAATGGGTGTATTGAAATAGCTTAGCCAGGATTGAGGGATGCTTCTGTGAAAGACCTACCTGCTGAGGTATGAGGTTCTGGCCAAGCTGAGCAGCACCATCCTCCTCCCCAGTCAGCTCCATGGACAAGAAAGAGTGGCCTGCACAAGCGGCTGTCCCTCCCAGGCTGTTGCAAAGGGTGGAGACTTGGCGTTACCCCTACGCCGCTGCCCCAAACTAGAAGGCTGTGAGGCCTTAGAGGCACCAACATGGTCTGTGAAAGACCCCCTTTCCCACAGCACTGCAGTCCCTGGGACACTGACTGCCTCCTTCCTCTGGCAGCCTCGGTCTCCTCTGGACTCTGGCCAGGACTGTCCCCGGGTGCACATCCCACACACCCCTGCCCCAGCCCCACAGCCACGCTGGCCCATGTCTGTGTGCGCTCCTGTCCCTGAGCTCTGCCCGCTGCCACTCATGCTGCTGTACTCATAGGATCATTTTCCTTTGTCTCTAGAACCTGCAGACCTTCCCCATAGCTCTCCTGGCAGGGGAGCCCAGGAGGAGTAAATAATTGTCACCCCTCCCAGCCCTGACCAGCCAGGCGGAACGTGGGGGGGAGGTGTCATCAAGCCGTGGATGCCAATTACTTTATCCGACCCCCTCCCCAAACCATAACCACTGCCACCAGCTCCCCCGCAGCTGGAGCCCCCCACACCCTAGTAGGGGAGTAAACAAGCCTGTGAAAGGTGTTGGCTAGTCCCTGGATTTTAGAAACAGCTTGTCAGGACTTGACTGGGTGTCCGGACACCTCCCAACTCCATCTCTCCAGAGGCAATAATGCAGCTCTGTGTTGAGGCTTCTGCTGTGTGTGTGTGTGGGGGGGGGGGGCCAAAATTCCAAGGAGGTTGGGCCTCTTCCCCAGTGAGCAGTAGCTGAGCCAGAAGGGAGCTGAAAGGTCATCTCCTTGAAAGCCTGAACTTGGGGCCCAGAGAGGTGAGGTGACTTGCCCAGGTGACAAAGCCAGTAGGACAGAGAGCCCCAGGTCTGGGTACAGTGTACTTTCCAAAAGTGACCCCTGTCGCTACACTTCTGCCCAGGGATGCCCTAAACAACAGGACACCGAACTCACACTTTGCATACAACCTTGTTCCACTGGCCCTATGTCAAGGGCGAGGACAGCACTGGCTACATCTGGCTACATTTGGGGTGCCCAGTGCAACATGAAAATGCAGGACCCCTTGTTAAAAATTAAGACTTCCGGGCCAGCCGAGTGGTGCGTTGGTTAAGAGCTGGCTTGGGACGCTAAGGGCCCTGGTTCGGATCCCACATATGAGGGCCAGTGACACTGCCCTCTACAGCTAAGATGCTGAACAACAGTTCAACCTGGAGCTGGGCTGCCGTGAGTCGCTGGTGACGGCGTAGACTGCAGCCCCTGCTGCAGTGGGTTGCCATGGGCTACGTGTGTAGCCAGCAGCCAGCGTGAGCGGCCAGCAGCCACAGTGAGCGGCCATCCAGAAGCCAGCGACTGATCTGCCTCGCCCGGGAAGAGCGCAATGATGGTGCCAACTTGGGCCAGTGAGGCAACGTCCTCCACAACTAGACTGAAGAACAAAAAAAAGGACAGCAACTTGTCTGTTCCCCTTCCTCCAATTCCCCAGCGCTGTTCCCATCCCCAATTCCCCAATAAAAATCTTTAAAAAATAAATTTAAAAAATTATTAAGACTTCCAAGACAGCTGCAGAAGAGCATTACATCATTAAGCCTTCTAAGCATGGGGTCTTGTACATTTATCACTAGCCCTTGCACTTGGCCCTGGGCTAGGACCATGTCAGTCTATTTCCTCTGCAGCTGTGAAGGCCTTAGGTAGACACTTTCTAGAAGCCTTCCTGCCTGGAGTCAGGGTTTTACAGCCACAGTGGCCCCACCACAGCCCCTGCCAGGTGCAGTCAGCTAGGCTGACCCCTGGAATCAGGGAGAGCTGGCCTGGGAACTATATTGGATCTGGCTCTTGTAGGGGCAGTGGGCATTCCAGGAAGAAGCTGCCCAGAGCCGAGGCCCTGTGATCTCAGAAGCATGCAGGAGCCAGGGTTTCCTGGGGGCTGTGCTTCTTCAGCATTTCCGTGTGTCTTGTAGAGGGCACGGGCCATACTGGTGTCATCCATTTCCGTCGGTGCACCACATATATGTGCAGGGAATGCCTGTGCTAGGTGTTCCTTATGTGCACGGTCTGCATATACACCTGTACGTGTGCTCAGATCCCCAGCGCAGGGTGGGCAGGCTTACCCCTCCCTCCCTGTGCTGCCCCCACGGGTGCCCTGGCCGCCGTTATCGAGGGCACGTTCCTATCCTCGGGCATTCTGCATTGGAATTCAGGCCCTTGCCAGTCTGTTCCCTGCTTGCTAACTATAAACTATCTGATTTATATTCATTAACCAGTACTAGACAGCGGCAGGCGCAGCAAACTTCGGTGGGGGACATGCCTCCATCGACAGGCGGACTGCATTTCAGTTAATTAAGTGGCTGTAATTGTTGTCCTGGACAAGGGTCCCCAGGGCACAGGCTTTGTAAATAACTACCCTCCACTGCCCCCTCGTTTCACCCCACCCTTCCCTCCCTCCTTCCCTCTGTTCCAGGCCTGAGAAGCCAGGTAAAGAGAGCTGGGGCAAAAAGGTTGTGTGCGTGTGTTGGGTGGGGGGGAACCTGGGTGTGGGGGATGCCCCTCCTATATCCCTGCCCCAGAAAGACCACAGTTCCAGGGCTTGAGGGGGGCTAGAGGGAGTGCTGGGCAGAGTCTGGTGGGGCTGGGTCATAGAAACCTGAGTTTTACTGCTCAGACTGGCTCAGTCTGGGAGAAGCAGGATCTACGTGCACTGGTGTGCGCGCACGCATATGCCCCTCCAGGCCCAGTCATTTATGCAGTTTTCCCCTCATCTGCCTACATGCCCACCCTGTGAGCCCAACCCTGGAACCTAGGCACTAGGCAGGCTTTCTGGCATCTGTTGGGCATTGGGGGACTTCAGGGGGTCCAGCGGAGAGCTAAACAAGAAGGAGGTGTCATCTCACCAGCCCAGACAAGTGGAGAAAGGCCCTCTCTTACAAGGACCTAATGAGGAAGTCTTGCCCCCTTCTTTGGAGCTCAGGCTAATGAGAGAACTTCCAGCTGAGAGGGGATTGGGAGTACCATCCAGGGGCTCTCATTTTGACAAGAGGTAGGGCCCTTCCTCTCAAGAAGTTCCTGGTCTGATGTACAGCAGGAAGTAGTGGGTGATCTGGGAAGACAGACGTCTGTGAGGGAGGTACATGCTAAAGACACCCAGAGCAGCCAGTGTAGGTATCATACAGGTGAATGGACAGTGCCTGAGAATGGGACAGAGCAGGAGAGATCTCCTGGGAGAGGGGAGTCTTTAGTAAAAGTTTGAAATAAAGGATGAACCAAATACATGAGCAGGTGAGCTTGGCTGCAGGCATGTCTCAGGTGCCCACTATGTGCCAGGGATAAAATGGCAAATAAGACCTCCAGGTTCCCTGCCTTCCCAGAGAACAAAGGGTGGGAGGCAGTGTGCACTCATGTGTACACATGCCTCTGTGTGTGCAGGTCACGTGTATGCATATGCATGGGCTCTTTGTGCATAGTTTCCAAATATCTACCGAGTGCCTGCTACATTTCAGACGCCCTGTGGGGTGCAGAGGAAAGCAGCAAGCATGACAGATAGTGTTTCTGTCCCCACGGAACCTACACTGGCCTGTGTGTGTGTGTGTGTGTGTGTGTGTGTGTGTGTGTGTGTGTGCGCGCGCGCACGTGGGCATGGAGTCCCTGTTCCTGTTCTGTGCAGGCCCCTAAAAGGGGGCTTCCTTCTGTCCACCCGGGACTTGAGCGAGGACTCATATACTACTCTGCGACTATTCCTGAGGAATTATTATCCTCCGACATTTTGAACCTCTGGCCACTTCCGCTCACACCTCGCCACCTACCCCTTGCTGTGAGCCCAGAGAAGCCACACATGTTTTGTGCTCAGCTGCCCTTGAATCCCTGACTCGTCACCCTAAACCAAACCAGAATTGATGTTTGTTACCCTCAGTTGCAGTTTAGGATTATCTGTGCCCATCCTCCACCCTACCTCTGGCATCAATCTCAGGGTTGGCCACAACCTTTAACACGACATTTGACAAGATGCTCCTGGGAGTAGCTATTTAACTTGGATCTATCTACATAGAATCCAGCAAAGAAGAGAAAATAAGTTTCCATGTCCCTCCCCACCTGCCCCCCCCACCCGCTCTCCCCCCATTTCCACCTATCAGCCCTTATCTGATAGAAAAATTAGAGAGTTATTAGGAGTTTCATTAGGGGTGAGCAGGTTGGTAATGAAATTACATTTCAGCTTCTTCTCAGCCCCTGTAAGTATTAAGTGGTTTGATCAATGGTGTTCACACAATTAATTCTGCCTGATTGCAGAGAGTGACTGTATCGACAGTTGAGTTTCACACCTTGAACTTTGTCTCTTAGCCAAAACGTGCCTTTAGGAAGCCTGGAGGGTGAGGGTGGGGACCCCTGTCAGTGAAGGGCCTTTGCTGAATAACACAGTCAAACTCCTATAGATTCCTTTTCATCTTTAAGCTTAAAAGAAATGTAGGTATCACACTAAAATTATTAAATTCTGGACCTGGAGAGACAAAATAATTCATCCTCCTGCCTCCCGTTTATTCAATGGACCTGCATCCCTTGAGCACCTGCGCCAGCTCTCAGAGCTAATCCACCGTCGGCCTCCTTTCTGGGACAGGGCAGCACAGCCTTTCCCCCTCGGCCTCTCCTGCATGTTATCCCAGGCTATCGAGTGAGCCTGCCTTGTATCCCCACACAAATCTCTGCTGCTTTAATTTAATCCACTGACTCTTGTTGGGTCTTCTGGGGATATGGCAGGCTACTTGGTATGGCCCTTTGTGAAACGCACTACCGATGACAGAGGTTGTGTGCTTGAAGCTGGGGAACCTCCAGTTCCTGGGACCCCGCCCACCAGGGCGTATGTCCTTCCTAGCACCACCACCCCACTTCCCCGTGGCCTCCGGACACCCTGCTCCAGCAGGGATGGGGTGGGCCTTAACATCAGGCCCACCCCATCCCTTTGGTAATTTCTCCCATGTCTCCCATGGGGGAGTCCGAGTTTACTGGAAGGGGACGGCCACTGAAGTGTTGGTGACAATGAGGTGCTGGGAAAGGGGTGAAGGGGCAAAGAGAGGGGATGGATTAACTAAAACCAGGAGATGGGAAAGATTATAATAACAGTAGCAGCTACATTCTTTGAACCCTCACTAAGGGGCATGTGCTGTTTTATAGGCAAGCTTTCATGAAATCCTCCCAACTGCCCCAGACTGTAGATGCTCTTTTATCTCCTTTAGCAGATGAGAAAACTGAGGCTCGATGGAGTGAAGGTCTTTCCCAGGTTCTACCCTATAATGATCCTATGTTTTTGGCCAGTCCCTTTCGCTTTACAAGGTTCTTTAATGTATATGCTCTTATATAAAAATAGTTACTGGTGAGCATACAATAGAGAATACAGATATCAAATGATAATGTTGTATGCCTGAAGTGTATATAATGTTATTAGCCAATGTTATCTCAATAAATTTAATAAACAAAATATTCATGTCCACTCTATGAAGCACCTACTAATGAACCCATTTTATAGATGAAGAAATTGAGGGTCAGAGAAATTAGGAGATTTGCCCAAAGTGGCAAAGGAAGGACTCAAACTCAGGTCTGTACAGATGGAAGCCCTGCACTATTTCAAGGAAAAAAACAGAAATCAGACAAGAAAAGCCAACACAGACAGACATCAAAACCGACACAGCAGAGAGACAAGAGCAAAGCTGAGGTCTGAAAAAGGAAAGGAAAAGCATTTGCCTCCCTTTGCCTGTCTCTACTCAAATGTAAAGGGGAAAAAAATCATTTTAAGCAGGTGCCTCGCAGCCTTGCATTTAAGAAAAATGCATGGAATTAAGTTCCTAAAAAGCTAGGAAAGCTGAACCAAACCATCATTGAGGCTTGAAATGAGATTTTATGTTTTCCCTGCTCTGGGCACTGAGCCATCAATGGTGCCACGTGCCAGGCTGGTGAGGACCACTTGTTCTTTAGGGGCACCGGGGGCTGGTGGCCGTCCGCCCAGCCTGGCCCAGGCTGGCCCTACCCTGGTGAGTGCCAGCTGCTTGCAGGCCCATCAGAGGGCAGGGCTCAGAGAACAGCCATGGGGGAGTTCTAGCTCCTTGTTGTTCAGTGTGGTCCACAGACCAGCAGCATCATCTGAGGGTTGTTAGGAATGCAGGGTGGTGGGCCATACCTACCAAATCAGAATTTGTATTTTAATAAGATCTGGGGCTCTTCTTTTTTTTTTTTATATTTTTATTGGGGAATTGGGGGGATGGGAACAGTGCTGGGGAATTGGGGGAAGGGGAACAGACAAGTAGCTGTCCTTTTGTTCTTCAATCTAGTTGTGGAGGACGTTGCTTCACTGGCCCAAGTTGGCACCATCATTGTGCTCTTCTCTGGCGAGGCAGATCAGTCACCGGCTTCTGGACGGCCGCTCACTGCGGCTGCTGGCCGCTCACGCTGGCTGCTGGCCGCTCACGCTGGCTGCTGGCTACATACGGTAGCCCATGGCAACCCACTGCCACAGGGAGTGCAGCCTACGCCGTCGCCGGCGACTCATGGCAGCCCAGCTCCAGGTTGAGCTGTTGTTCAGCATCTTAGCTGTGGAGGGCAGTGTCACTGGCCCTCATATGTGGGATCCGAACCGGGGCCCTCTGGCATCCCAAGTGAGTTCCTAACCATCGCGCCACTCGGCCGGCCCTGGGGCTCTTCTTAATGTGTCTGTTGATCCCAGCTTCAGAAGCCCTGCTCTAGCTGAAATATGAATAGACGAAGGACAAGCCTAGGTCTCAAAGGCCTCTCTTCCCCCTGCCCTGGGCCCCTGAGTTCTGAGCAGCTCACACAGACTTGGGGATTGCTGAGGCCTGACAGCATGTGGCTGTGAGCATAGGGGAAGGAGGGAGGGCGGAGGCCCACCCCCACCTGAACTGCTTGGGGTGCCTGCCAGCCATAGCCAGAGAGGTTGGGGGTGGGTGAGTTTGTCTCTGTCAGCAGATCTTTCTGGAAGGAGAAACAAGGTGCCCCTAGCTCCCTCTCCTCCCACGTGGGGACCGAGTGTAAGAACACCGCGTGCAAGGATGGCAGGGCAGGTGGCCAAGGGCACTGGGTTCACCTTCCCCACAGGCTCCATGGCTCGTGGGGCCTGTCCCTGCCCCTTCTGGCCCTGCACACCCAAAGCTGGCCCCAGAGGATCAGACCAAGGAGCTGCTTCTCTCCAGAAACAGGGGCTCTTCAGTCCTCTGCTCCTGTCCCGGCCCAAAGGAGCTTGCCCTCCTCCCTGGCTCTCTTTGAAGGTTTGCCTCCTCAGCTCTTGCTGAGGCACCAGCTCCTCCCCAGATTTCTCTGGCCACCTGGCCCATAGGGTTGGGTCCTCTGCTGGCTCCCAGCATGCCATCTCCTTAAAGAGACAGCCACCCCATGTTTCTGCACAGGATAACGACTCTGAGAACAGACTCAGAAGCCATGGTCCCCAAGCCTGGGGAAGGGGCTGGGCTCCACCCTTAACCCCTGAGAACTAGCCATCATCTAGTCCAAGGAGCTGTCTGCCCTGACCATACACTTAAATCACCTAGGCAGCTTTAAGAGATACTGATGCCTGCAACCCAGCCCAGCCCAGGTTACTTACATCAGATTTCTTGGGCTACGTGGGGCATGGGAGAGGAGGCATCAGTACAGTAAGTCCTCACTTAGCATCAATAGGTTCTTGGAACTGCAGTGCAACGATGTATAACAAAACCAATTTTACCATAGGCTAATTGATACAAACAAGAATTAACTTCCTAGGCAACTCATCAATGTTTTAACGAAATGACATTATTCTAGGACCTGTTGTATTTTTTAAATACTAACTAATGTGCAGCCAGGGTCAAACGAACCACTTAGCCAGTCCATCAACCTCACTTTACTGATGAAGACAGGTGGCCCAGATAATGACGACAACAGTGTAGCTGTGTCCCACGAGAAAGGCTAGCTTAGGGTCTCACAGCAGAGCCAACACTAGAACATACCAGGTGGCACAATGTGGGTTCTGAGAATGAATGGTCTACCAACCTCGCAGCACTGTGATCTTGGGCAAGTTGCCTAACCCCCTGACTCTCAATTTCCTCACTTATAAAATGGAGATAATCGCGCGTAAATTATAGACTTGTGGTGAGAATGCCTGACACATGTAGGTGTTCGATTAAAAAGCTGCTGCATGAGTGAATGAATGAATGAATGAATGAATGAATGAATGAATGAATTAAAGAATTTACACTTGGGCCATTTGCTGGGAGAGGGATGGGGTGCTCCACTTAGAAATCTAAGATCTGCAAACCAATCCCAAGAGAACCCTGGTTGTCCGAGGTTCCAGCCTTAGGGTGGAGGCAGGGGACCAGGCACTGGGAGTCTTTTCTTGAAGGGGCAGAGTTTATCCACCTGGTTGAGGCCCCAGGATGTTAGGCCAAGGTGTGGATAACTTGACAGAGAATAAAGTAGTTCATTCATCTTCCAGCCACCTCCTGCCCCAGCCCTGTTCCACTGGAGTGGCTCTGGCCCCACTGTGGGAGGGGCTGGGAAGCTCACCTTCCCTTCACCCCTCTCCCTGGCTGGAGCCCAGCCAGAGCACCTATGGGGTCACTGAAATGCTGGCACGGCCAGCCCCTGGGGTGGGAGAGCTGGGCAGGGGCCCCCCCTAACTGGCCAGGGTGAGGTCTAGCAGGCTACGGAAGAGGAAGGGAGGGAACTCTCAGGTCTGGTGACAGGTAAGCAGCCTCCTCTGAGAGCTGGAAGAAGGCGGGGAGTAAAAGGAAGACTCTCTCAGCTTCCCCCATGGCTACAGGCCCCAGCAGGCACCTTTCTGCCACCACTCCCAGCCAGTTTGCTGGTTCTCAAACCTCTCTGCTTCACTGCCGCTCGCTCGCTACTCCGGGTCCCATTAAAGCTGTAGTTTCTGGCCTTCCTCTCGTCTCATTCCCCACCCCCACCTGTCTGTCACCGTAACCCCCAGGGCAGCCTGAGCTGGGCAGGGCCCACCCTAATCAGCTCTTTCATCATGGCTTTGATGAGAGGAAAATCCTCCATCCAGTTGGGGAGATCAAACTCATTGAATTAGGGCCTGAAGGGAGGCAGGGAGTATCTTCTGGGATCTGAGCTGCCACCCTGGGGCAGGAGGGAGCACTGGCTGGTTTTCCTTCCTTGAGCAGGTACAAAGGAAGCCACATTAACACAGCCCTGCCTTTGAAGCTCACCTTTGAAACCCCGGACTCCTGGGTCTGAGCCAAGGGGACCCAGATGCCAATGCCCTCTTTCCAACCACCTGCCCAGCAGAGATGCTGTTGTGGTTTCTGATCTGTGAGATCAAAGGGTCCTGGCCCCCTCCCCACTATGCAGTTAGAGCCCTGGGTTGGGGGGTGACTTTCAGGGCAGGGCACACAAGGTCCCTGCAGGGGTATAAGCTCCAATTTTAGAAGACTCCAAAACGCATATGCGCCCACATATGTATAGGGCATCTCCACAAAGGGTTGACCTCATTTCTTCCTCACAGTCGTTATTGTACCCTGGGTCCCATTTTACAGAGATGAGCAAACTGAGGCCTTGAGGAGTTAAATCACTCATCCAAGGCGTTAGGATTGGAAACCTGATCACAACTCCAGGGTTGTCTCCCCACTGGAAAACCCTATCCCCATCCCAAAGGTGGAAGATAATTTCCAATCCCTGGTCATCAACCCAGTTATATGCTTCTGTCCCCAAAGCCAACAACACAAAAAAGGCTGCCCCTTTCTGATTTCAAAGTGCACTCGTTTTCAGTGGGCTCTTTCCCTGCCTCCTTCCCCTACCTGAACAGGCAGGATGGACGGGCATCCAGGGCTCCACTGGGGAGCCCCATTTTCCTTCTCCTCCAAGCACATTAGCCCTCACTTTGCCTTTGTATTTGCTGTATGGCAGCTGGGACTGGACGCTGGTGAGGGGTGTGAGCAAGGATAGCCAGTCTCTCCAGGAAACTCCCCGTAGAATAATACAGGGGTGAGCCCCTGAGCTGGGGCTCAGCTCTTTCCCAGGTGGAGAGAAACAGGGTGGAAGACACCCCCCCTCCCCATTCCAGTTCAAGCAGCTGCATCTTACCTGACCCCTCACCTGGACCTCTGCTTCCTCTCTTCCTCCCACCACCCGATCTCCTGGCCCCTCATCTCACTTCAGCCTACCTGATCAAAGGCAAGAATCTGGGAGCCATTAATGATCTGCCCTTCCTCCTCCTCCCTCCGTCCCCCTTCTCACCCTCCCTCTGTTCTTCCTGCCAGTACACAAATAACTGTTTCCGGAGGTAGCACCAGACTGGGTCAGGGATGGAAGGGCCTTCTATATCAGCTACCTCATTTTACAGACGAGCAAGCTGAGGCCCAGAGAGGGTGACCTTTCTCAAGGTCACACAGCAAATTAGTGGCTGAGTGGGGACTGTGGCAATATTTAGACCTTTGAAAGCCTACATAATGAAGAGATTTTGTTTCTCCCCTGACACAGGCATTCCAAAATAGAACCAACATTAAGCTGTAAAACAAAGAACTAATACATATCAGTACCGTCCAATAGACTTTCTGCAATGATGGAAATGTTCTATATTTGCACTGTCCAGTGTGGCAGCCAGTGGCCACATGTTGCTAGTCAGGGCTTGAAATGTGGCTAGTGTGACTGAGGAGATGTGAGCCGCGCGTAGCTACTGGCTGTTGAATTGGACAGCCCAGAGCTATATGCTAAATTAACATCACTTCTTTCTAGATCTCCTACTTGCAAAATTCTGGTTACGCTCCTCAATGCTGAACTTTTGGGTTTGAGTGTTGTTTTAAGGGCACCCTAATGCACTACGTCTGTCTGTTGAGTAAACTTGTCCTGTCTGGAACTCAAATTAGAGTCTGTAAAAGATTGCAAATGGTACAAAGAACATTCTGTGAAGCCAGAAGAGGGATCCATTGCATCTGGTACTGTGTAGGAGGACTAGTTAAGAGAGGGTTGTAGGGAGGGGATGTTAAGGAAGAGCATGGAAGCAGAGGGAACAGCATAAGCAAAGGAACAGAGGCGGGAAATGCAAGCTATGCCCAAGATCATTGTCCAGTGCACAGGGTGCAGGGAGGCTCAACAAGACACAGATTTCCTGGTCCTCTGAGCAGACTCTTTCACCTTGTCATGCTCTGACCACTGTCCAGTTTTCCTATGTGGTTGTGTGGTGGCCTTGTGTGCTGGAGGCGGAGGAGTGATGGGAGGGGAAGGAGGAAGAAGCAAGGAGGCCAGTGGCTATGGGCCATGTGAGAACTGAATAATGATAGGGAGCCCCTGGTCTCCCCATCTGCACCCTAACTCTGGCAGAGACATCTGGAGGGTAGAACAGGTGCTGAGGCCATTTAGAGTCATAGCCCAAGGAACCTTAGTGTCCCAAACTCCTCGCCTAAGTTTCTGCCCCAGGGTCCTCAGTAACAGCCTTCTATTCCTGTGGTTTGAGAGTAAGAGACATCCCCTCCACCGTCAGGTTAAACATTTAAGAATTGGGAATCATTGGGCCGGCCGAGTGGTTTGTTGGTTAAGAGCTGGCTTGGGACGCCAGCTCTGAGCAGCAGGGCCCTGGTTCAGATCCCACATGGGGGCCAGTGACACTGCCCTCTACAGCTAAGACAGTGAACAACAGCTTGACCTGGAGCTGGGCTGCTGTGAGTCGCCGGCAACGGCGTAGGCTGCAGCCCCTGCTGCAGTGGGCTGCCATAAGCTACCATGTGTGGCTGGCAGCCAGTGTGAGCGGCCAGCAGCCGGCGTGAGCTGCCAAGAGCTGCCATGAGCGGCCATCCAGAGACTGGCGACTGATCTGCCTCAGTCAGGAAGAGCACAATGATCACAATACCAACATGGGCCAGTGAAGCAACAACGTCCTCCACAACTAGACTGAAGAACAAAACGACAGCGTCTTATCTGTTCCCCTTCCCCCGATTCCCCACGCTGTTCCCCTCCCCCAATTCCCCAATAAAAAAATCTTTAAAAAAAAAAGAATTGGGAATCCAGGGGTGACCAGTTAGCTCAGTTGGTTAGAGCATGGTGCTGATAACACCAAGGCTGCCAGTTTGATCCCCACATGGGCCACAGTGAGCTGCGCTCTCCCTAAAAGAGTCACCTATGCCATTGCAGCATGAAAGCAATGTGTAACCAATGACCATGGCTGTTCCCCAATAAAACTTAAGAAAGAAAAAAAAAGAATTGGGAATCCAGAAAATACAAACAACTACAAATTAATATGACAAAGAAAAAGTCCTTGACAGAAAGATGGGCAAAAGATAGGAACAGGCAATTCACAGAAAAGGAAACCCAGATAAATCATCAATAAACAGGAAAGAATAATCAACCCTTGACATGTTGTACACCTTAAATTTACATGATGTTATATGTCTCTATCTCAATAGAGTTGGAGAGACTAATAATCAGCCCCACTAGTAATCAGAGGAATGCAATTAAACAATACTGTGACATCATTTCATATCCATTAGGCTGGCAAAAATTAGACGTCTGGCAATGCCCATGCACAGCAAGTCCTTGAATAATGTCATGTCATTCATCGTAGTTTTGCACCCTACCATAATGAGAAAAGAGAAATGTACCGTATTTCCCCATGTATAAGACGCACCTTAATTTTGGGGCCTGAAATTTGAAAAAAAATGTATTACATAAAGTTATTAAACTCAAATTTTATTCATCATAAAATTCATACAACTCCTAATCACTGTCAAAACTCCCAACCATTAGCTTGTCCTCATCTGTGTCTGATGACGAATCACTGTCTTCATATATTGCATCGTCCTCAGTTCCATCTATGGCATTTGAAATGCCACACTTCTTAAATGACTTGACAACGATCTACAACCACTCTATAAGACGCACCCAGTTTTTAGACCCCAAATTTTTCGAAAAAGGGTGCGTCTTATACATGGGGAAGTATGGTATTCCCCCACCAGGGCCGCTGTCTGTGTGGAGTTTGCATGTTCTCCCCATGTCTGCCTGGGTTTTCTCCGGGACTCCAGTTTTCTCCCACATCCCAAAGATGTGCATGTGAGTTGAAGTGGTGTGTCTACATTATCCCAGTCTGAGTGTGTATGTGTGAGTGCCTCTGTGATGGAAGGGCGTGCTGTCCCGGGTGGGATCCCTGCCTTGCTCCCTGAGCTGCCAGGATAGCCTCTGGCCATCTGAGACCCTGAACTGGAATAAGTGGGTTGGGAAAGAATTATCTTACTTGTTTTTATTCATCTTAATTGTATATATAGCTCACCTTTATTTCAGTGTTTAATATTAGAAGTGTTTGGGTTTTTTTGTTTGTTTGGGTTTTTTTTAAAGATTTTTATGGGGGAATTGGGGGAAGGGGAACAGACAAGTTGCTGTGGTTTTGTTCTTCAGTCTAGTTGTGGAGGACGTTGCTTCACTGGCCCAAGTTGGCACCATCATTGCGCTCTTACTGGGTGAGGCAGATCAGTCACCAGCCTCCGGATGGCCGCTCACACTGGCTGCTGGCTACACACAGTAGCCCATGGCAACCCACTGCAGCAGGGGTGCAGCCTACGCCGTCGCTGTCACCGTGGACTCATGGCAGCCCAGCTCCAGGTCGAGCTGTTGCCCAGCATCTTAACTGTAGAGGGCAGTGTCACTGGCCTTCATATGTGGGATCCAAACCGGGGCCCTCTGGCGTCCCAAGCCAGCTCTTAACCAACGTGCCACTCGGCCAGCCCATGTTTGGGGTTTTTATTTGCAAGTTTGGTGATGTTTTTGTGACCAGAAATGTGCCGTAGGAACCTAATTCTCGTTTATATCAATTAGCCTATGGTGAAATTAGTTTCATTATCCGTTGTTTCACTTAAAGTCAGTTTCCAAGAACCTATCGACAATGTTAAGAGAGGACTTACTGTATTAGTGTGGATGTAGACCAACCCAGATAGCTTTGGGAGGGGTTTATGCCAAGACATTATAGATAGATACTACCTTTGGAGAGCCATTTGACAATAATATCTCATAAAATCAGTGGTTGCTACACCGTATATGGTAGACTGCTGTATCAGCTGTCCCTAGTGAACCACGCCTCCCAGTATCCACGCCCTCCCTGAACTTTAGGCCTGGCCATGTGACTTGCTTTGGCCAAGGGGTTATTAGTCTGAGTGAGGCAAGCAGGGGTTTAGTCAGCACTTGCACAATGCGACTTGTCCCTTGGAATCCAAGACCACCATGCTGTGAGGAAGCCCAAGCTAGCCACAGGGACAGGCCATGTGGAAGGAAACTGAGGAACACATCTGACAGCTAGAGCCAAAGCCCCACCCACACATATGGCCCCAGTTGAACTGTCGCAGATGTTCAAGCTACCCAGACTGAGACCCCAGACATTGTGGAAAAGAGACAAGCTGTTGCCACCGTGCCAGCTTGTATTCCTAACCCACAGAACTGTGAGCAAATTATTGTTTTAAGCCACTAAGTTTTGGGTTGTTTTATGGTGCAGCAACAGAAAAGTGATAGACCTGTCATCCAGCGATTCTGTTCATAGCTTGGTGTCCCAGAGAAACCCTTGCATGTGTGCACAAGGAGATGTGTACAGGGTGCTTATCACAGCCTACCAATAAATAAAGGATAAATTGAGGCCTGTGTCCTCCTTCAACAAATAGGCATAGAGCTACATGTGACAAGGGTAAAACCAAAAAACATACTGAACAAAACACCCAAGGTACAGAAGTTCACATATTGGATGCGATTTATATAGAGTTTAGAAGTATGCAAACCCATAGAATATAGTGTTTCTGTGTGTATCTCCTCTACTGAAAACTTGCATGGAAAGAATAGACCCTAAATTCAGGAGGGTGGTTCCCTCTGGGGAGGGAGGGAAGGAGGAGAATGAGACTCAAGGGGAACAGACGGGGGGGTATCCATTGTATCTATAATGTTCTGTTTCTTTGAAAAAACATATAAATCTGAAGCAAATATGGCAAAACGTTAAGATTTAACAAAGCTGGATGGAAGATACATGGCTGTTCATTATATTATTGTTTATAGTTTTCTCTGCAGGAGAAATATTTCATAATAAAAAAAGATAATTTAAAAAATAAGAATGGAGGTGGGAGGCTCTGAATGGTGAAGGATAATTTAAGAGGCCATAGATATAGAGAGAAGGTTCTGGTGCCTCCTAGGCCTGCCAGCCTCCCCTGACTCAGGATAGCTGCATTCCTGCCCAGGGGTTCCTTAAATCTTCCTCGTATTCTTATCATAGAGTTCCCCTATTTTTCTTTTTCTTTTTTTTATTAATTAATTTTTAAAATAACTTTTAATTTTTCAGTTACACTTGGTATACAATATATTAGTTTCAGGTGTACAACATAGGGATCAGACATTTATACAACTTAAGAAGTGATCACCCCTGTAAATCTAGTACCCATTGACACCATACATCATTATTACAATACTGTTGACTATATTCTCTATGCTGTACCTTACATACCTGTGACTGGTTTTATAACTGGCGATTTACACATCTCAATCCCTTCACCTTTTTCCGTACATCCCCCCAATGCCCCTTGAGGCCCCCTTTCTATTAAAAGAAAAAAAAAAGACTTCAAATAGTTGAGTTGCTTCAGCCAGTGGGAGAGGTCACAGGGAAGCTGACTGTCTGTAGGGCACCTGGCCAGGACTTAGGAGACCTGAGTTTGGGTCCCAACTCTTTCACAACTCCCTTTGTGACCTTGCACAAGTGCGCTGTCTCCCTCTCTGAGCCTGTTTCCTTACCTGCAGTATGAGATTAGTGGATTAGATCATGGACAGCCAACCAGGCAGAACTCAGAAACATTTACTCCCTCCATACCCAGCCAAGGTGACCAGTCTCTTTCCATATGGGAAGGGAGAGCAAGTATGTGAAAAAGCCCCTGGGGAATATGGTACCCACACCTGGCTGAGATGACCTCTCTCAGGGAAACCTCCAGTCCCAGCATTGTAGAATTCTATCTGTGGCAGGCTCTATCTAACTTCTGTTAGGATTGTCAGCAGAATTTATAGGGCACGTCTGAGGTGTCTGCTGTACACACGTCCCTTCAGGCTTGTCTATCCATCCATCCATTTGTTGAAGAAACATTTATTGAGTTCTTATTATGTCTCAGGCACTGTGCAAGGTACTGAAAACTCAACAGCGAATAAAATAGATATAAAGAAACCAACACATAAATCTCAGGGCCAATTTTACATGTATTAACTGATTTGTCCTCACAACAGCTCTGTGAAGCTGGCACTATTATCATCCCATATTACAGATGGGGAAACGGAGGCACAGAGCGGTTAAGTATCTTGCTGAAGACCAGCAGAGTAAGTGGCAGAGTCAGGATGCAGTCAAGCACTCTGCAGTATCCCCCTCTGTATCCCCCAGCCCGCCTTCCGCTTGGGTTCTTCTTCCGGGGTTTCTTCCCATACGCCTCTACACAGAGTAGCACCTTTATCTCCTCCCCTACCTCTCGCCTCCCATCAGGTCTGGGGCCTTTTCTTGAGGCAGGGAGGAAGGACAGTGAGAGACACAGGGACCAAGCGGGCCTGCTGTGTGTCGGAGGCCAGGAACTTTATCCCTCACGTTTGTGAGGTCAGAGAGAGCCGCTCAGCTCCTGGACAGATGGGAAGGATGGAGCCCTGATTTCCAGTTGGCAGAGCCCAGGGAGGTGGGAAGAGCTGGGGCTTCACAGGAGGTGGGTGGGACAGGGCAACATGGCACCCCGAAGTCGTCAATCATGGTAACTACCATTTACTGAGTGTCTGGCAGTGATTCAAGTAAGTGCTTGACACAGATCTCGTTTCATTTTCACAAACTCCCCCAGTAAGGTAAAGATTACTACCACTCCTGTTGTATAAATGAGGAAATGAGTCCAGAGGAGCTGGGTAACTCTTGCAGGTTGCCAAGCTGGGATCTGAACCCAGGTTTTCTAACAACAAATACTTCTCGTAGGAGCCAGGCACTGTCCCAGGTGCTGAGGGCGGCAGTGAGCAGAGCCGGCAAGGTCCCCATCCTTGTGGAGCTTACGTTCCAATTGCAGCAGGCAGGCAGTAAACAAGTGAGCAAATGATTGTGGTCATGCCAAGTAATGACAAGTGCTGGGAAATAAATGTGGGAAATACTATTGAGAGTGCCCAAGGGTCTTCCATTCCTTACAATATAATGAACTGGACACCCTGCCCCCCCAAAAAACCTTCCAATACAAACCACCTAAAAATGCTGGGTGAAATATACAAGACATCCCATTACAAGTATGGCTGAGGTGGCAAAAAAAAAAAAAAAATTTGAGGACAATCATCAGGAGTCAAAACCAAAGAAGAACCTGGAAACCTGAAGCTTCTGCTGCTAATTTTAGCAGCTTGGAACTTGAAGTCTTAAAGGCCTTGCTTGAGAGGGTCAGGAGACCAGGTAGGAGATGGGATTGAGACACTCATCTCCTACACACAGCCACAGAGTCGAGATCCTTGAAATGCTACACCCTCAGTAAAAGGATAGACTAGAGCAGGGGTCGGCAAACTGTGGCTCGTGAGCCACATGCAGCTCTTTGGGTACGTACATGTGGCTCTCAAGGAAAATTGAAAATGAAAATAAAACTATCATAGTTTCAGTTATAAAAATTTTTAAAGGATATTATTCACAGGTAATTTCATTTGTTTTATGGCTCTCGAATAATTTTTAAATTGTTGTGAGGGACAGGATTGGCTCTTCCGTCTCAAAAGTTTGCCGACCCCTGGACTAGGGGGGAAAGATCTCCCTACACAAAGGAAACAACAGAGAAACTTGATTGTTCCTGTCTTCACCTAGAGGCTGAGTGAAAATGAAAGTCTCTCCTGAGAATTCTTAGCCTTCATACGGGGTGGGGCTCAACTCTCCACTATGTGTAGAGCAGGGAAACCCAAGGCAATAAATGAACTACAATGAACCTAAGTTGTTATCAGCCTTAGAGTTGAGGCAAAGACACATACCCTCTCTGGAGGGACGTACCTCCAACTGAGGCATCTCAGCATTCTCATAAGTAAAGCTCTTTAAGCAGGAGCCCACATTCCAAACTATATACTGAACAAGGAAATAAGCAACAGTGAGTGAGAGTCTGCCAAAACAATGAGCACCGGATTTAGGTCCCTGTGAATTTCATCTCATGGACAGAGAACCAAAAAGATATGTATATTTAACATGTGTAAAGTGACAAAAAAGGGAATTAAATATGACAAAAGAAGGCAACATTGGATTGGTGGTGGTCAGTGACGCTCGAGCTTGTGAGGAAAAGACTTTTGAGATAAGACTTGAACGAAGAGAAGGAGCCAGCCATGCAATGACGGACAAGACCATCTCAGGCAGAGGAAACAGCAAGTGCGAGGGCCCAGAGGCAGGACTGCACTTGGCCCTTTGAGGAGCGGAGAAAGGCCAGTGTGCTGGCTGGGATGACTTTGAGGGAATGTGATACAGGAGGAGGTGAGAGGATAAGAACCGGCCCAGGATCTTGGTGACGGGCCCTGTAGGTCCTGGTGAGAAGTCTGGCTTCTATTTGAAACGCAGTGGGAAGCCCTCCAGGCTTTAAGCCAGAGCTTGACATGATCAGATTTGCATTTTTAAAAGATCACTTTGGTCAACCTGTGGAGAAAGGATAGTGACAGGGTCCATGTCAGAGCCTGAAATTCGAACTCTAATCATTTCTAGAAGACCCTCCTCAGCCAGAGAGGGGGCCCAGAGGAGTATATGGGGGAGTGTGTGAGATTGGGGGTGGGGAGATGAATGGGGAGAAGCTGTTGATCATGAACTCAGCCAGAGAGGCAGAAATAAGGAGCCAAGCCTGGAGAGCCCACTCTGACCAAGCCCCATTGCCCAAATTAGTGACTTCATTCATTGACTCATTCATTCAGTAAAACGCTCTTGAGTGTCCCCTATGTGGCAGGAGTAATCCTAGCAATCCTGCCTAATCACTGGGGATGGATTGCTGAGAACCCCAGTCTCTGTCCTCAAACAGTTTACAATAACCAAACAATGGCAACCCATGGGGAAAATTCTGGGCCAGGGAAACCCTCTGGAGCACAGAGAAAGGGCAGGAAAAATTTCTTAGAGGAGGTGATATGAGCTGTTCCTCCCCTCCATCTCCCAGGACCCACCGCATCTCCCAGGGAACCTTTCTGAGCCTCTCCCTTAAAAAGGCAGAGTGTGGGGTGGCTGTGCCTTTCCCACAGAGGGCCCCCAGCTGGAAGGAGAATGTCCCTGCTGTCCCCTAAGGAAGGAAAAGAGGAGACAGAGGCTAATGACAATAATAAGCCTTAGATCTGGGGCTCTTTCCCTTCCATTCCCTTGTTGGATGATGTCAGCAGGGCAGCAATCATTACCCCCATTAAACAGACGGAGAAACGGAGGCCCAGTGAAGCTAAGTGCCTTATCCAAGGTCTCCCAAGGAAGATATGGCTGGGACCACACCAGAACTGAGTCTTCTGTGTCAATGCTCTTGAGAGGAATGGCTGTGTGTGACCTTCCTCCGTGCCCACGGCCTTCATTTCCAGTCCCCCCTAGGCCCAACTGCCCTCTGCTTGCCACCAGGGCCCTGAGAGCAAGAGGTAGTGACAGCTGAGCTTTGGCTAGGAGCAGGGAAACTTCCGAGCCAACTTCCCTGACTGGGCATCCCAACTTCTCCACAAGTTCTCTGGGAAGAGTCCTCTGGAATGGGGCGCAGGGAGCGAACTTTATAAAATTCTCCACAATCAGCCAAGCGGAACCTATTTTCCCTCACAATGCAATTAACGGCACCAACATTTACAAAATATGATTACAAGCGCTTTGGTTAAGTAGAGGAAAGTATATTAGATAGCAGCGAGGGGTTGATCTTAATGTGCATTTTTTCGAGAGACTTGCATTTTCTTTGTGCAAATAAAGAGGCCCTAAATTCTCCATAGGCACTAAAATCAATGCAGTGGAACCACGATAACAAACACAGGCTCCACTTTTTGCTACATCCCCCAATTAATTAAGCCTTTCACGGGCATGTAATTAGGAACATTAGCAAGTCATAAAATTGCCGTGAGTCTTTAAATTATGTGCTGGCCCTCAGCAATTTGTTTTTAATTCCTTCTGAAGACAATGGCACTGCGGGGCCCAATAGATCTTCATAGCGGCCTACTGTGCTCTCCTTTATTGCGGAAGGGTTGGCCTGCCCGGGCTCCCCTCCAGGCAGCTGGGTGCCCCAACTTCGGCTCCCAGGACCCCAGAGTGCTGTGTGGCTCCAGCTCTTTCTTTCTTCCTCTTCCTTCCCACTTTCTTTTCTCTTACTTTGTTTCTACTTCCCCTTCTCCTTCCTTCCTCCTTCCTCTCTCTTCCTTCTCTATTTCCTTCTATTCTCCTTTTGACTTCTTGACCTCTTCCTCCTCCTCTTTTACCTTCCTCCTTCTCCTTCACTTTCACTGCTTTCTTCTCTCTCTCCCTTCTCCATCTCCTTTTCTCTGCTTCCCTCCTTCCCTGGGCCACAGCACCAGGCCCCTGCCTGCCCTTCCCAGGATCCCTCTGGTGTAGTCCGGGCACACAGGGCGGCTTACCCCTCCCCCTGCCCTCCCGTAGGACCCAACTTTTGGCCCCTCGATTCCCATCCATGTTGTAAAGGACCTCAGAGGCCATCTAGCCTGACCTGCCACCTCTGTGATTTGTGGCATCAGTTAAACTCCTTGGGACCCAAACCCTGAAGCAACGTGGAGGTGTTTGAGGGACTGAGGGGCAGGGGTTATGACCCCACTCCCACCACCCTTCCTCCTCTGAGGGAAGGGGAAGTGGGAGGCAATGCAAAGGGCTGTGGTGTTTGCCTTGCTGGCAAAATGCCCCTGAAAAGGCATTATGCTTTCACTCATCTGCCAGGGCCCCCTGGGACCTAAAGTTGGTGAACACTGCCCCTATCTCTGGACCACCCAAACACTCCCTTCCTTCCAAATTGTTGCCCTTCCAAGCCTGCAGCCACCAGCTTCAGGACTTCGGGGAATTAGGGCTTTGGGGTCAGGCCTTCTAAAACCAGCCCTGCCCTTAACATCTTCCATCCAAGCCTTCCTTTTTCCGTCAGCTAGAGGTTTCCAACTTATGAATCCAGATCAACTAGAGGATTTTGACGGGGAGCCTGGAGTGGCAGGCCTATCAGCACGCTCCAGCTCTTCTCTAAGGTTTACTGAAATTCTGGGTAGAAAATGACTGACTTATGCCTGGGACCCCCTTAACCTTCCTCTGTCCTGTCAGCATCTCCTCTCCACTCCTGGAGATCACAAGGCTTCTATGAAATCTTAGAATCCCCAAGGTTTAGAACTGGGAGGAACAAAAGAGGAAACTAAGGCCCATACCAAACCAGAAGCCAGGAACAAAAGACCGGCTCACTCAGCAGCCAACTACTGTAACCATCTCTTGTTCACAGCCACCGTGGGGTCTGTGGCTCCTTTCCTCAATCTCCTCTCAGCTTCTCCTTTCACTGAGAGCTAGCTCTTTCTGTCTGTATTTCCCAAGTGCGATAGACATCACTTAGTGCTCAATGGCTCTGCGTGCCTTCTGGGCACACAGGATGATTGTAGTTCCTGCCCCACTGAGGTTAGGCATAGCTATGTGGCTTGCTTGGGCCAATGAAATGTGAGCGGAAGTGGTATGTGTCACTTCCAGTGAATAGAAATAGTTAAGAGCCGATGTACAATTCTGCATGCCTTCTTTCCCAGCCCCCAATAAAGCACTTGCCATTATGGAGGTGCCAAGGTGGAAGTGGCCTGGAATGCTCGGCCCCTATATGGTGGCAGCTGCTCCGAAGAGTTGGCCAGATCCAGCCAAGAATTTGCATGAGCAAAAAGTAGATCTTTGTTGTGTTAAGCCACGGAGATTTGGTGATGTTTGTTACCACCGTGTAACCTAGCCTGTCCTGACTAATCCACTAAGAAAGAGCCTCTGGCTGGTCCAGCTAACCCTTCTGACCAGGCCAGGTGGTTCATTGAGCCAGTGTGGGTATTAGTTGCCTTGTTTGGGTCAAATGCATACCCTGCCCCAATCAGGGGGAAAATGTTCTTCAATGTGTAAGTTTCCCATACTGAATAGAATAAATGTTGGACTTATTTTGGCCTACAAAGCTCTCAGTGAGCTGAACCCTGCCTACTGCCTCCAACCACATTTCTTGCTATTCCCGACCCTGTTTTATTTTACATCTCAGGCCCAGAGACACTGAGGTTCTCCTCATTCCCTCATCACATCAAGCTCTGTCACAAGCTATCTCTTCGTACATGCTGTTCCCTTTGCTTAAAATGCTTTTCCACTCACATCTCCTCCTGAGAACATTCTGCTGATTTTTAAAGTCCTAGGTCTTTAAAGTCCTTAGTCTTCCCTGGTCCATCCTGACCTGTACCCCTCGTAGTACTATGCACATCCAGCAGGTCTTTGAATAACGTCTTTTTACTTAATGTCATTTTGTTATAACATTTTATGACTGGAAATATGCCGTAGGAACTTAACTCTTGTTTATATCAATAAAATTGGTTTCATTATATGTTGTTTTGCTTAAAGCCGCAGAGCCTATCGACAACATTGTGAGGACTTACTGTGCTTCTGTTGTAGGCTTATCATGTGAGCTTGTACTCATTTGCTTATGGGTCTGTACGCTCAGCCCTCCTTAGTCTGTGAGGTTCTCATGACATGACCAGCACCTCAGCCATCACTTGGTCTCCCCTCTCACTCCAGCACGTTGCCTGACAACAACTACGAGTCCAATGAGGCCAACATTTATTGATTGCTTACCATTGCCCTGCGCTGGGCTACACACCATACCTAGATGATCTCTTTGCACCAGCACAGTTATTATCTTCATTTTATACCCTCCGGAACCTCTACATGCTACCACATCCCACCCCCCTCCCCTTATGGTCCTGCACTTTCTCAGTAATACTCTGTTGAATGAATGAATGTGGCCTGCGTGGAAGTAATACATGAATTAAGTGAATTCTGATATACACAAAGAAGACGCCAAGACTTCATGTAACACACCTGGGCAAGCCCAACTCCTGCCCCAGTCATATATGCCTGCTTTATAAACTGCCCAGGCAGCTGTGAGCTTGTCCGCAGGGAGCCTATGAAGAGTCAGGGGTGTCCCCAGTGGGAAAGACACACATTCCCCGTTTCCACCCCCAGCTGACACATGTAGGCATTCCCTAACCAGAGCCAGCAGCACTGCCCCCCCCCCCCCCCCCCCCCCCCCAGACTTCTGGCCCCAAGCAAGACCCACCTGCTGGCTCAGCACCAAGGCAGGCAGGGTGCCCCCAGGAGCTCAGCATGGGGCTCTGTGGGCCCCATTTTGAGGTAGCCACATTCCCTTAGGGACAGGGAACTGTGATTGGGAGCCTGGTGAGCAGAATCTAACCTTGAGTAAGTGTTTTCTTGTTGTCATCCGCAGATCTAACGCAAAGCCTGCTGAGAATACGCTGTAGAGACATATATTACACCCAGAGCTTTTTATCTCGCACATGTGACCCTGCCCATCATGAGCTGCAGGTTTTATTCTCGCTGGTGGGACAAAAACCACCTCCCACTGCAGCATATATCAAGGGGAAGAATGTTGAACTTTCTTTGCATTAATATAAATAGCTGTTTAGGCCTCATTCCCTAGCCTGGGACCCTCTGTGCACCTGTCCTTCATCTACTCTATTTGGCATCTGGTTCAAGTTTGGTTTATTTAGAGCCCAGGTCGGCAGGCTTTTACATATTAAAGGTGCATTTTAAAAGAGCATTTTCTATTCTAATTTGGGGGAGCCAAGCTCTTTAGGGCTTTCGGGAGCGGTGTCCACCTGATTTACATTTCCCCCACTGGAGCAGAGCCACAGGCACACATTAGAATGTAAATAATAGTGATGGATACATGTATCTTTAAAGATCCATTTTCTCTCTTTGGGGGGAGGGGACCAGCCAGGAAAGAATGGAAGTGCCCAGGCTGTGGGGCCAGTGGAAAGAAAGAGGAGGAAGGGAGGAGGCAAAGAGTTTCTTGGAAAGGCTGGCTCCGAGGGAGGAATTGTGGCAGTTCAGAGGGTGCCAGGGTCTCTGCAAGATGGACGTCAGCAAATTTGGCAACGCCAGTCAGTGCCTTTGTCTGGGGAGAAGGTACTTCTGTTGCAACGAAGCCAGGGTTCAAACATCAGCTCCAGCATGACTTTGGAAAATTCACGTCACCTCTCTGAGCTTATTACACCTATTGGGCTCACTGTAGTTATCCCATCCAGGGCTATCATGGGGAATAAGTGAGATGATACCTGGAAAACACATGGCACAGTGCCCAGTACACAGTAGGTGAGCAGCTTAATATATGTTAGCTATTGTTTGTTATTACTATCCTTGTAAATCTTGTCTGCTATCCCAAGCTCCAGTACCCTGTACATGGTAGACACTTGGTTCGTGTGTATCAGCTGAGCTCCATTTATTCAATGTCAAGAAATGTACCCGGCGGGCCGGCCGAGTGGCGCGATGGTTAAGAACTGGTTTGGGACACCAGAGGGCCCCGGTTCGGATCCCACATATGAGGGCCAGTGACACTGCCCTCTACAGCTAAGATGCTGAACGACAGCTCAACCTGGAGCTGGGCTGCCATGAATCGCCGGCAACGGCATAGGCTGCATGCAGCCCCTGTGGCAGTGGGTTGCCATGGGCTACCGTGTGTAGCCAGCAGCCAGCGTGAGCGGCCAGCAGCCGCAGTGAGCGGCCGTCCAGAAGCCGGCGACTGATCTGCCTCACCTGGGAAGAGCTCAATGATGGTGCCAACTTGGGCCAGTGAAGCAACGTCCTCCACAACTAGACTGAAGAACAAAACGACAGCAACTTGTCTGTTCCCCATCCCCCAATTCCCCTGCATTGTTACCCTTCACTTCCTTCCACCACACTGCTTACCATCGCTGTGATAACTCTTTTGTGGGCCCATATCCCCTAATAGAATGTAAGCCCTGGGGCGAGGGAACTGTGTCTGTTTGGGTTACCACTCTATCCCCAGCCTGGCACACAGTGGGTGTTCAACAAATGTTTGCTCTAAAATGATGAAGTTGATGCTTTCAAGGAATTCACTATCTCAGCAGGAATGGGCCCACATGCAAGTTGTTACAGTGCCAAATGAGCTCAGAGGGGCAGCTGGGTAAGTCAGGAGGGCTTCCCAGTGGAGGTGGCAGTCAAGTAGGGTCTTTAAGAATAAGTAGGGGGGGTGACCTGTTAGCTCAGTCGGTTAGAGCGTGGTGCTGATAACACCAAGGTTGCCGGTTCAATCCCCACATGGGTCACTGTGAGCTGCGCCCTCCCTAAAAGAGTCAACTATGCCATTGTAACATGAAAGCAACATGTAACGAATGACCATGGCTGTTCCCCAATAAAACTTTTTTAAAAAAGAATAAGTAGGGGTTGTTCCAGAGAAAGAGGGTGAGAATGTGAAAGCATTAGAGATTTTTGACAGAAGAGAGACCCTGAGTGGGAACAAAAACGAGATGGAATTCTTTTCTGAATCTTGGACCAAGATGCTCTTAGAGGTGGAATGGGACCCAGCTGGGAGGTGTTTCACCACACTAAGAGGACCTAATTGTGGAGAGCAGGGGGAAGTTGGAGGGAGTGGGGAGAGAAGGTGCCATAGCTGGAAAGGGGGAGGCAGAGCAGGGAGAGAATGCCTACCCTCTAACCCTGAAAGGAGGCCTGGCTTACTTAGGGGCCCAAGACCAGGGACCACACCTGGTTCCCAGACCCTCGGAGGGGCCAGCACCGCAAGAATTAAGGAGGCGATGAGAAGACAGGCCCTTCTGGCCTCAGTTGCCCCAGCTGAGAAGCTTCGGCTACTACGATTGCTTCAGAAATCCAGGGGTGTTGGCGCATGAGCCATCATGGGGTAGCGGGGTAGGGGTGGGGGAGGAGGCAGGGGCAGTGTCAGAATGACAGTGGGGAGAGGACACCAGCGAGGGAAGGAGAAGGAAAGAGAATCGTGTGCTAGAGATGCTCTTGATCCAGAGAGACAGGAAACTGGGCTGGGGCTGGGGAGGGCGAGGGGGGGGGCACGAGGGGGAGGAGCGGGAAATGGGAGGTAGGGGAGCAGGGGAAAAGGGGGTGCAGAATGGCGGGCGGCAGAGAGGGCCTCCCAGGGAGGTTCGAAGGAGGGTTGATTATGGCAAGTGCTGGGAGAGGAGAAAGAGCCGGGAGGGAGGAAGGGAGGGAGGACAGGAGGCGGAGAAGGAGATGAAGATGTTCTTTCATCTTCTTCCTGGAGAGAAGGGGCCAGGCTGTGATAGGGAGAATGACGGAAAGTCTCATTGGAGCTGTTGGTTTGAAAGAGTTTGTCTTTGGAACAAGCTTTTTATCAGTCAGCCTTAAAGATCAGGATTCCTCAGAGGCTGCTCCATCTTCCGCTCTCTCCATTTCTCTCTGTCTTACCCTGCTTTCCCTGTTCCCTCCGTCTCCCTTCGCAGCTCACGTATTCTTTTTCAGCCCCGTATCTGTCTCTGTGGTTTTTTTTTTCGGTTCCTGGAACTCTCCCGCCATCTTTCTCGGCCCTGCCTCACTGCTCACTGACAACCGCCAGGCCCTCCTCAGAATCTCAAGGGGTCCATGAGGCCAAGAGGACAGTGGGCAAGGCCTAGGCTGGCAAAGCCACCTGTCCATGCTGTGTGTCTTCTTTGGCCAAACCAGAGAAGCTCTCTGGACCTCTGTTTCCTCCTCCACAAATTGATGGGGGTCAGACAACATGACCCTTAAGATTGGATCTGTGGCAGGTCCAAAAGAGGAGACGCCTGAGAGCTGGTAGGCCTTTACCCTCCTTTACCAAATGGGGTCCCAGGCGGGGGGTGCCCTGCTCTGAGTCCTGTCATCCTATGCTGGCTGACATCCAAATATTGCTCAGGGAGGGGGCAAGGGAGAGGTCTGTGCCCGTAGCATCTGTAATAGGTGAGCACCAGGGCCACATTAAGACTTTTAGATGCCCTTCCCCAAATATAATTTAAAAACCCAACAGCTCCATGATAAATCAGTGGAAGAAAGGCCAACAAATTTCTGATTCCCTCATATTACTTATATGCTTTCTTTGAAATAGTAAATTATTTCCAAAACCGTATTTAGGTGGCCCTGCTTTGCTGGTGTTCTCGGCATGTGCCCACCCTGCCCAGTGTATAATCCAGCCCAATCTACCAGGACATTTCATACTTACAGATCATTGGTGAGTCGAGGGCACAGCCACAAACCCCCTTCCAAGCTGTACATGAGGCAGTGAGGTTAGGGCAGGGGGCGGGGGACAGGCCCCTCCTGAGGAAGACACACTCTGGGCTAGGTTGCCTGTGAGGCCCTGAGTCCCAGGGACAAAAAGGGGTAGGGACAGCCTGTGGACCACGGGAGCCCTTGCTTCTGCCACAAGCCCCTCCACCCCCAAGCTAAAGCTACATTTCCCATCATGGCCACTGTCCAGGTGTGGCTCTCACCTGTCCTGTGTCCACAGCAAAGGTCGGTTTGAGGATCAAAAGGAGAAGGGACCTGGTCCTGATCCCCCACCCCTACCCTGTACTCCACCAGCAGGCCTTGGAGAGGGTAGATGGCAGGAAGGAGTTAAAGAGAAAATATTCATGACACTTAGTAAAGATGGTAAAGCAGGCTTGTGTCTAGGGACCACTGCAATAGGACTTTGCAGGGATTCAGGGCTCAAGTCCAAATACAGCATGAGCAAGTGGGACTTGATAGCCAGGGAGCAGGGTAGGGATCAGTGGGTGGAAAATTACTAAGAGGAAACATCAGGGGTAAGGGGGGTTCTGGCCAAACTGACCTAAAAGGATTCTTTGCTGAAGACAGGCCAGGTGATCAGATATCACCTGGGGGTGGGGAGTGGAGGGTGAGGGGCTCTTGCCAGACTGACTTAGCAGGGTTCTTGCTAAAACTGGATTTTACAAGTGTCAGGTCCGAGAGTGTCAGTCAGGGACCGTCTGGGTGGTGCGATGCCCAGCTGGAAGAAGGCATGAGGCAGACAGAGTGCCATTAAAGGCAGCAACACTTCGTTATTCATCTGAGGCTGGGGCCAGAGAGAGAGAGAGAGAGAGAGAGAGCTCCAAAATGGGAGGGGGGGAGGGGGAGTTTATACCCTCACACAAACGACAGCAGCATGGTGCCAGGACACATGTGCACAGGAGAGAAACTTACAAGTAATTTACACGAAATGTACATCAACAAGTTGTTTCCCTCTGTCCTACCCAAGGGGGAGGAGCAGGTCTGTCTCCAAAGCCTGTAAACATTTCCTAGGTGAGAGGCCCTGACAACTGGGCCCCACAACAAGGAAGTGCATAGACGGGCCTAAGAGAAGGTTTAAGAGCCTGACTAAAGTTTGGCCAAGCAAAGAATCTTTGTCGCAGGGAGGGGAGGAGCGGGGAAACGGTTGGAGTGTTTACAGCCTGCCAGGTGCTCGCCCCACGTTAGTGAAGGAGTCTTGGCCCCATCTTCCACTGGGAAACTGTGATGTTTGCCCCGTGTCATGCGACCCATGAGTGGAATCCAGGCAGAATCCATGGCAGGAAGCCCTGCTGACTTGAAGGCCAGAAGGACGCCAAGCCAGAGAAGGTGGAGGACTGGACTGCCTGCCTGTTTCCACGGCCTCTCCTTGAGTATTCACGTTTTATATTCCGAGATAACCTGGCTCTTATCTGTGCCCTGGCTGCCGGCCTGGAGGACTCTCGTATTTCCCCAGGGGGTTAATGCTAAAATGTTAATGATTTGTTTTTTTTGGAAGGGATAGGACACCGGGGTCAGAGGTTTCCTTAGAAGGTTTTCTTCCTTCTACCCATTAGGACTCTGGGCCTGAGGGCCCCCCAAACCCCCTCCCCGTGCCCAGCCCTGCTTTTCCCAGGAGCCTGGGGTGGGAGGGGCCGTGCTCAGGAAGGAGCAGGGCGCAGCCCAGGCGTGTGTGGAGAGGCCTCAATTTCACAGGGCTTGCTCCTGAGTGAGTTTCGCATAAAAGGATTAAGGCAAGAGGAAGTCAGAGGAAATAGAATGTTGGACACCTTGTTTAACGGGCTGTCAGGGCTCCCAGAGCGTGGGTGCTAACTCTATTCCCAGCCTCCCGCCGAGAGCAAGTCAGGCCATTACCTGAGTGATCAAAGATAGGGCCTGTGAGTCAGCGCCTGGAGGACCCACAGGCTGGACGAGCCCCAAGAGGGAGGCCTGGACTAGCGGCACCCCCACCCCGACAGACACACACACACACACACCCTCCTTCAGGCCCCATTCCTGAGGGAATTCTAAGGGGTCAGGGAGAAGGGGAAATAGAAGCTCAAAGCTGTCTTCCCACCTGGGCCTGGAGAGCTCTCTGCCCTGGGATTAAATCGCAGCATGTTTTGGGTGTGAGTGAGGGGATGGGGGGTTGGGGAGATGTCTCTGACCTAATGATGTGCAGATTATCGGTTCCTTCCTTATCTTCACACCAAGGGACATTCTTTTTCCTGAGCCCAGGGAACTGGCTCAGTTTGTGAATGAGTCTGATTGGATCAGCCCTTTTCCTGAAGAGATAAAGGGGTTGTTAGGATGGGGGTGTACTTCCTCAGGAGGAGGGCCCCCTGAGGACCTTAGGTGGATGGGGACTTGCTCTGGGGAGGGTTCCTGTGTCCTGCAGGCTGGGGTAGTTCACACACCCATGCAGGGAATCCCTCCCTTAGTCCCTGTCTGTCCCCTGCCCTGCCTAGACCACCTCCCGCCCACTTTACCCACCAATTCCTACTCATCTTTACAGGGGTCACAGCCCTGATCGAATATCCAGATCCCCTGGCAAACGAGAAACTTACCCGTGTCCAGGACCCACTTGAGTCAGATGGAACCAGAATCTCTGGGGAGCTTAGGTATTGGCATTGTTGTCAGAGCCCTCTTGGAGATTCTCAAGTGCAGGCCAGGTGAAGCTCTACTCATCTAGTAAGCTTTCCCTCAAGCCCCTAGCTGGGTTAGGTACCCACCCCCTCTCTCTTCTGCTCTCTGGGGTATATCTTCAGGAGTCACACCTACCCCTTGGTGATTTTGTTTACCTGTCTGTCTAGACCTCCCGCCCCACACTGTGAATGCCCTGGGTGTAGGGGCAGGAAGCAAACACCATTGTCCCCTGGGCCTTAATCCTGCAGGTGGTGGCTCACCAATACCCAGCACTGAAGGAGGGGATGCTGGAAGCAACCCTTAGTCATCTTCCTATTTCCACTCCCCATCAAGTCAGTGTTCTTGATTAGAGGTCGCGCTCCACAGATGAGATAACTGTGCACTGAATGCCTGGTGATCACATTTCCCCCCATGCGATGTGGGGATGTGGGAAGAGTTAGCAGGTGGTCCTTCATCTTGCCTTTTGGGGGGCAGGTTTCAGGACAGCTCCTTCTCTGTGCCCCGCCATTAACCACCACCAACTTTTACATGCTTTCAACTGGGAGAAATGAGAGTTTAGATCAGGAGCTGGCAAACTTTGTCTGTAAAAAGTCAGGTAGTAAATAGTTTAAGCTATGCCTCTGTTTCAATTACTCAGCTGAAAAGCAGCCATGGACAATATATAAATGAGTGGGCATGGCTGTGTGCCAATAGCATTTTATTTATGGCTGCTGAAATTCTAATTTCATGTCATTTTCACATCACAGCATTTCTTCTGATTTTCTCAAGTCATTCTTAGCTCCGGGCCATATAAAAATGGGGGTGGGCTGGCTGGATTTGGTTGTCATTTGCAGATTCCAGATTTCAGTGACATTGTGGGTGGTAGTTTCCCGATTCCATGCTTATTGCTGAACACCACTCTCCACCCCCACACCCCTGAGTTACCAGGAACCTGGGCCTCTCGAGCTGCCCCTATGAGATAGAGGTGTGTGTGAAGGGACACCAGCGGAAGTCATGACCCCTTCAGAAGTGTGAAGGCTGTGAATCCCAGAGACACCCTGATAAGTAATGTGGTTTCACTTCAGGTCATTTCCTGAAAGTCAGATCCACTTTGCACGTGCGGATGAGAGCGGGAGCTTCAGAATTCACTCTCGGGGCCTCCAAATTAAAAGCCAAATAGGATGTAGCTTTTGCCTGCGCTGCGTCTTCATCTGTCAAGAGCAGTTATCTTCATTGTCCACTGCTGGGGCCTGCTACTGTCAGTCACCCCCGCCCAGCGCCTGCCTTGTTACCTCCTCAGCATGGCATGTGCCCAGCAGGAGAATGTGTCCACTAATGGGCCCAAGATCCCTGTGGTTATTCAAATGGGAAGGGAGATTTGATTGGGGGCCCCAATAGGGTGACTCTCCCAGCTGTGTCTTTAGAAGAACCTGTCACTTCTGGCCCGGACTCCTAGCCAGAGCCTTGCCACGTGGAGCCTGTGCCAGACTCCTGGAAGTTCTCTCTGGGGAAAGGGTTGGGAATTCTCTATAAATTCTATAAATTCTCTATAAAGGCCCAGCTACCTTGGGAGGAGAGTGACAGAGTCTGATGCCTGGAAGCTGCCAGCTCCAGCCCCTGGAGGAGAGATGGGAAAGGGAGCAGGAAGAAGGATATGACACAGGACCCAGAAGAGCAAGGGCTTCTGAGTTACACACTTAGTTCTAGTCCTGGCTCAGACCTTTACTTGCTGTGTGACCTTGGGCTAGTTGCCTCACCTCTCTGAGTTTCAGTTTCTTCAACTTGGACTCTTACCAGCCATACCTTTCTCAGGATTGTACATTTTAAGGCTCACAAGAAGCCCAAGAGAGCACCATATAGGCCTCAAAGTGCCATATGAGTCAGTGTTTCCTGGAGGAAAGCTGGGAGCAGTGGGCTCTGCAGCAGGACCCTCGAGTGGGTGGGGGCCCTTGTTTTCTCCCTGCTCTTTCCCCACAGCTGTTTGGAGGAAGGGGCTTGGAAGTTATCTCGGGCTATTCTCTTTGTCCCCCTCATGACCCAGAACTCTCAAACAGCATTATAGAAAAAGACCCATTATAATCAGAAGACTTGTGTTAAGTATCATCTCATCGCTAGTGTGATCTCTGGCAAATTATTTCACCTCTTTGAACCTTAGGATTCTCATGTGTAAAATGGGGATAAGGTCTCATTGGGCTGCTGGTGACAAGTCCTTAGGAATGTGAAAGTGCTGTGTAGACATAATGGGCCACACACATAGCCCTACAGCTTTATACCGGGGATGCCAACAAAATGTATACACATTTTAAGAAGTGTTATCTACGCTCAAGCAGTAGTTGGCCGTAATCAGCAGCGTCTGAGCACCTCTTGTAATTGCAGAAGTCAAACGTGACTTGTATTCATCGTTTGTTATTGGTATTTATTGAGTATTACAATTAATACAGTTTTTTCCTTTCTTAAAATGTGTATACATTTTTTTGGCACCCTCTGTATATCCCCTCTTCCCTATAGCGAGTCACAGGGGTCTCACCCAGTCCTCCTGCCATCTACCCCCCCTTGCTCTATTCAGACACTTCTACCTCACCCCCCCCCCAGACCATTTGTCAGTGCCAAGACTGACTAGACTTGATTCACTGGAGAATGGGGCTCTTTGTCCCGCTGACTCAAACCATCCCAGGGGTCCCCTCACATCCTGTGGCTGAGCAAGACCAGGATGAAGCTTCCAGCCCTGCTCTCCCCACCCACTGGCTTTGGCCCATCACCTCAGCCATCACCCCAAGTCATCCAAGGCATTGAACCTGGCCTTCTTGCCGTGCTGTCTCAGAGCTGCATGCCCCAAGGCTGCTGGAGTTGGGTCTGGGAGAGGGGGAAGGCCTCTACCCCACCTTCTCCCAAGTCTCCTGCAAATGGGCACCATGCCGTCTCGGTAAAAAAAAAATCAATATTGTTTGAAAAATTACAAGAGCAAAATGTATTTCTTAGAAAACATTGAAATAAAGGTATACAGAAAAATAAAGAAAGAAAGGACTTCCCTTCCCCTTTGCCCCATCTCTAGGATGCGCTCCGGATCTGCCCTTACTGGAGCCCTCCTGGTTCACTGCCACTCCCAGCTCACGAGTAGCCAGGGACAGTGACAGGGAATCCTGGTCTCTGGGCCTCCCAGCACCATGCCCTGCACACAGCAGGTGCTCATAAATATTGGCCGACCAACTTAGGGCAGATTTCCTCACACCTTGGTACAATCTTGTTGAGAGCAGGAGGGCTCTTGGGGGACCAGCAGGATTTAGGTGCCATTAGGGGCTCAGAAATTAAGATACGGGGTGGAATGACTCAATATCAGCAAAATAATGATCCTTTTCATGACGATGATGAAGATGAGGGCTCGTAGGCTCTGTTTCTGTATCAGGGGGTAGAAAGTGATATGTTCTCTCTTTCGAATGGAATTTTTCCCCTTCATTCATGCGCTCAGCAAATACTCACTGCATCCCTACTGTGTGCCAGCCTGGGGAGGGGGGCTCAGCAGTGGAGAGAGAAGGGCACTCAAATGAAGGAAACATGGCCTTCCCGGCTGTTAAAGTCAGGACATTTTCTTGGAGGAGAAGGAATACTGGAGTGGAGGTGAGGGAGGCAGGGAGGACAGAGAAGCTAATCAGCTGGCTCTTTTCAGGGGGTGGAAGATCCCCACTGGTCAGAGTGGACAGCGAGTGTGGGAGGGGGTCCTGGAGGGAACCTCTCTAACCCGCCCCCCACTCTCTCTGCTGATCTATGCATGGAAGCTGCTCTAGCCACGGACGAGGACTGGTCAGGGGCTCTCTTGGCATCCAGCTCCTGAAATCCAGTGATGCTTGTGGGGAGAGAGGGGAAGGACTGGTCTGACCCGAGTTAGTCCCTCTGGGCCTGGAGGTAGGTGTGGAGAGGAGGGAATAGAGTTTAGGTAAAAATACAACATCAAAACAACCTTTGTAACGGTGAGTTCTCAACTGGAACAGCCTGACAGCTGGGCCCAAAGCCAGGATGTGGGGCATAGGCAGGTGTCAGGACCTGGTGACTCTTCCGTGCCCTTGGTAAGGCTTTGGAGATGGGGAGAATGCTGTTGCCCCCTCCCCAGGCCAGCCTCCGTAGCTCCACCTTTTCTCTGTTCCTCCAGCCTCAGGTCTCATTGGGCTGCTTTCGTCTGAGGTCTCAAGAAAGGAAGGGCCTAGCCTCAAGGACTTCCAGAATGGGAGGGGCATGACCTCTCACTACATGTGCCCAGCTAGGCCTCAATGCTCACTGCCTCCGACCCCTGCCAGGCAGCCCCTGCCAGGCATGCGAGTTCAATGCCAACGTGAGGCACCAAGGGTGCAAAGACAATAAAGCAGGTCCTGCCCTCATGGAGCACAGCAGGGCACAGAAACTGCTCAAGATGGTACGGTCAGTACCATGACTGTGGAATCTACAGGTGGCTCAGACCGGAACAGTGCCCTCTTCCTGGAGCTAGAGAGAAGAGGGGGTATTGCACAGGGTCTTGATGGTTGAGTAGGAGTTTGCCAGGCAGAAAGATGGTAGGAGGGCATCTCGGCAGAGGCACAGCCTGAGCAAAGCATCTGGGGGTGAGGAGAGCTGGATGTGAGAGAAGGTGAGGCCACTGTGCAGGAGTGGAACCAGTTTGAGGTCCACTTCCATCTCCTCGCTGTGGAACTTGGGGCAGTTTGCAGCCTTTCTGTGTTTCTATATGCTCCTCTGTTAACAGGTGCTAGTAATAGTTGTGGTAGTCATTAATGCTATTTGCCAAACACTTATGGCTGTCTCCCCCTCCAGGCACAGGTAGGAGTGCATTTTTTGCCCCCCCTGTGGTGAGGTGGGCTCACGTGACTGACTAGTCCAGGCCAATCAGTTGTGGCAGAAGTCATTTCCAGTCCTGGATGTTTGATGGTCAGTGGGGGGGGGGGCCTCTAGAGGTCTCTTTTTTCTTTCAGGCACAGTACGGAGCCCACCATTTGAGATGTGACTGTGTGATCAGTCTGAGTCCATAAGTCTCTCCAATGAGCTGAGTCTCTGACAGTGCACAGGGGACATGCACTTCAGCAGGATGTAAACCTTGCTTGTTTATGTCACTGAGGCTCTGGAGTTGTTTGTTAGTGCAGCATCATTTATCCCATGCTGACTGAGTGTTGTGATGGGGGCGCCATGAGTTAACACAGGGGAAGCACTTTACACATAGCACGGCACTTCACATTCGATAAATGCGAGCTGCTCTTCATAGTATATTGTTGGAGAGGCAGAGAGGGCTGGCCACAAAAGAGACTGCAAAGGGAAGCAGAAGCCGGCTCCTGATGCATCTTAACCACTTAACCACCAGGCCCTGGAATTTGGGATTGATCCTGAAAGCAGCAGGGAAGCAACAAAGATTTTTTTAAGCAAAAGGATGACATGCTCTACAGACAGTTCACTCCAGGACCTGGCAAACAGCAGACATGTAATAAATACCTCTTGAATGAATGAATGGAGCTTGGAGGAAGAGGGACGGAGTGAGGAGACCATTTCAGCAACCTAGGTGTCCCATGGTGAGGGGTGGACCCAGTGCAGGTGTCATGCAGTCAGGTGGGACCCACAGGACTTGCATGCCTACTCCTACCCCACTCTGGGCAGGCAGCATCACTGGCACTGCTGCTAGTGAGCAACGCACAATGCCACCTCATAACTCACTGTGTTTATGATGAAGCAGAGCGGTTGTTTGGGAAGACAGCCACTCTGATACCCAACAGCCCCCAGGGTTATTCCTGATGTTTCTCCTCCACCATCCACAGCTTAACATGCCAGCTCTCTCCCCCACACCCTGCTCCCCACACCCTCCATCAGTGGCAACCGATCTCTCCCCCCTATATGCACATACCCTCCGTCTGCCTCTCCAGTGCTGCAGCCGGGAGGAAATTTATTGCAGCCCCAGACTGCTATGGGCAAATACTAATAAAATGCTGTTTTCCTGCAATTTGTTTAATTGGCCACAAAAGAGACGTCTTGAGCATGTGCAGCCTCTGCCTGCCGTACCCGCCTGACTCCCCGACTCACAGATGCTCTCTCATCCCTGCACCTTGTTTTCCTGGCTGTGACCACTGAGAATGGGACATGGGGAGAAAGGGAGACAGGGAGAGGGGAGTCAGGAGGCCGCTGGACTGGAGAGGGCAGGCCTGAGCCCACCTCCATTTATTCTTACAGCACTTAACTGAGCCCTTTCCCCCAAGAACCTCAGGATTCCTGTGATCAGCCAGGCTGGCTGGGTTCAAATCCCCCCAGTTCCTCTTCTTAGCTGTGTGACGTTAGGCAAGCTACAGAACCTCTCTGTGCCCCAGTTTCCTCATCTGTAAAATGTGAATGATTTGTGAGGATTAAATGAGTTGATCCATATAAACTCAAAACAGTGCCTGGTTTGTAGGAAGTACATGATCAATGTTACCAATTTTGATTGCTAATCCCAACCCTGCCATCTGCAGCAGTGTGACCTTGAGCATGTTACTAACCACTTTGTAGCTCAGTTTCCCCATCTGTGAAGTGGGGATAATAATTGCAACTACCTTACAGAGTTGTATGAAGATGACATGAGTTACTCAACGTAAAGGGATTAGAACAGAGCCCGGCACACGGTTCTTCCACGTGTGAGCAGCTGTTGCTCGACAGACGCTGGCAGGATGGTGAGCTGAGTGCTCTGGGTTAGGGTGCTTGGGAAGCCTTTACACTCCATGCCCCTTCCCTAGAGTAAATTGTAGGGTAGGGGTGAGTCCCTAGAGATGGGAATTCCCAAGGGTAAAAAGTTCAAGCTGGTTCCTGGTGTTGAGGCCAGCTGGCGTGGCTGGCATGGCTGGCAGGATGGTGGAAGACTCTTACTGTCGCTCAGGGATTGGGAGGTACAGCTCCCCAGACAGAGCCCCGGGGCTGGCCTGCTCATGGGGTCAGCCCAGCTTCCCAGCTGCTCCCCTCTTGGCCCCTGGCACCCACACCCTGGGGGTGGGCACCTTGCCACCTGCCAGATGGCACCAGCGGAGGCTGGGGCATCGGGGTGGGGGAAGGGTTAGGCTAGGGTACAAGAGCTGGGCACCCAGGTCTTGGGACAGATGGGCTTGCATCTGTCCCCAGCAAAGGATGCCTGGGGGCAGGGTGGGGGTAGCTCCTTCCTCATGACAAAGTTGGGCTTCAAGATTTCCCTGTGTGATGGCAGAAGAGGGAGGGATGGGAGTTGGGAGTCCCCAGGCCAGTTCCTTCCCATTTCTGAGTCCGTTCCTCATCTGGAAAAGAAGAGATTGCACTAGATGATTTAATCTGATAATCCTGGTGAAATGGTTAGCCCAATGCCTAAAGCACAGTAAGCCCTCAGTGCCTATATTATTGTTGCTATTATTTTACAACAGGGCAGAAGTTGAGACTGTGTTCTCAGGGGTCAGACAGCCTGAGTTCAAATCTTGACTGCCATGTTTTCCAGCTGTGTGACCTTGGGCAAGTGACTTAACCTCTCTGTGCCTTGTTTTCCATCTGAAAATGGGTTCATGGTAGAAAGTATCTCAGAGGATTGTTGTGAGGAGTAAGTAAAATAGTATTACTTTGTGCCCTGTCGGATAGGTGCTATTTTTTCTCCATTTATCAGATGATGAAATTGAGGGTCAGAGAGGTGAAACCACTTGCCCAAGATCTCACGACCATGTATGTGGCAGTCTGACAGCATTTTCAGCCACTGTGGCCTGATGCTCTATATCTAATCCTTTTCCCCACTTCAGTGTGGCTCCTGGTTGCTGGCTGCCTGATGCTATAAGGTGCAGTGCACATACACACTCATACACGCACCTACACACATGTATGTTCTATGTGTTTCTGGTAACTTAGGCCCAGCTGACTCCAAAGAAAACTCATCCTTCCTAAAGACACCTTTCACCCTGACCTCTAGGTCATGAACACCAGTATGCACCCCAGGTTTCAGGGGGGAGTGTAGCATTTCCATATGGCCTTACGTCAACTCTACCTGAGATTGAATTCCGGTGGGCAAGTTGCCTAACCTCTCTGAGCTCTGCGTCCCTCTCCTGCAGAATGTGGAGAAGGTATTTGAGGAGACAGCTGCCCGAAGATGTCTTTCCCCAGAACTCCTCTGGGAAGAAGCAGGGTGATGTGGGGTTGGGAGAGTGCTCTGGAGCGGAGCCCGATGGCCAAGTTCGAATGCAGGCTTTTCCCTTGGGGATGCAACTGTGTGCTCTTGGACACATAACTTTACCTCTCCATGCCTCACTTTCCTTATCTATGAAATGGGGATGACGACAATAGTACCTACCTCAGAGGGGTGTTGTGAGGGTGAAAAAGTGAGTGAATACCTGCGAGGTGCAGGAAATGGCATAGCACACAGGCGGTTAATGTGTCTGGGCCATTCCGTTACGCCTTTGCCGTGCGGTTTCTGTTATCATGCTGAACTCCGATGGCCACGGGCAGAGGCTTGGCCCTTCCCTGACACGAGGCAGGCATGCAGTAAACGCTTGGCTTGTTGGCCAGGTGAGTGGCCTGTGCTGGAGGTCTGGCCTCGGTGTGGACAGGTTGTTGGACGACAGCATGCCCAGCCCACTCTCTCAGGCCCTGGGCCTTGCTGGTTCACTGAGGATGGTGCCGCTCGCAGTGCTGTAGGCAGCTTCACCCTAGCCCTGATCCGGGGAGGGGTTTTTCCACACTGCAGCCTTGGGCTGGCTGCTCTACACTTTCCTCCCCTCTAGACTCTTCCCACAGCCTCCTCCCTGCAGCCTCCCTGCCTCTGACTGCTCCCTTACCCAATTCAGGCCTGATCTCCTCCAAGCAGGGCTCCAATCCTGGCTTCCACCAGGAGTCTTTCCCCTGACTCCTTGGGGCTGCTCAGTGGAGTGTAAACACCCTCCCTGGCCTGTCAAGCCCCTTGCCCATGAGGTGAGGGCCTTCTCGAAGCAGCCTACATCCCACTGTACAGAAGAGAAAACAGAGGCCCCAGGAGGGGGAATGGTACCACTGCTTCCAGTCCTGAGTAGAGGTAGCTAGAAGAGCCAGGGTTCAGGAATTCAAGAAAAAAGGAAGGAGGGGACACCATCAGTCTGGGCTTAGGACTGAATAAATGTTTTCTGTCCCCAGCAAGGA
>NW_017731379.1:5577124-5600723 GCF_001890085.2 Hipposideros armiger
GCAGCGGGAGAATGGTAGGTGTGCACAGGATAGGACAGGTCCCAGGAATGAGTGGGGAAGAAAATATTAAGAATAATCCAGGGGGCCGGCTGAGTGGCTCAGTTGGTTAAGAGCTCACTCAAGAGTGCGAGCTCTGAGCAACAGTGTCGTCGGTCATTGGTTCAATTCCCGGCCCGAGCTGAGTTGCCGCTGAGCTGCCAACAGGTGGCAAGATGGCTCAGCTAAAAATAATAATAATAATAATCCAGGTTATAATCGTAGAAAAACCAGAAATGAACAGAAAAATGAATACATAAATTGTGACGTGGCCACATAGTAGAATACCATACATGCGTTAAAAAGAATGCATCAACTAGGGTGATTCTCAGTAGATAATGCTTAGTTTAAAAAGGAAAGGAAGTCACAAAAGAATTCATAAAGTATGATTCTAGTTATATATATATATATAGTTCAAAAATATATAAAATTATATAATATGTTATTTAGGAATTATCCATATGTGATAATACTACCAAGAAAATAACAAAACTAAGGAAATTGGTTATTACCTCTGGAGAAAAGGGGAAATGTGATATGATAGGAGCTCACACAAGCTTTGAAAGCTTTGGAAATATGCTCTTCTTAAACTGGGATGTGAATATAGGGTAACTTGTTTTATTATTCAAACAGTATGTGTGTATTTACATGTTCTTTTGTACAAATGATATGTTTCATTTTTAAAATAAAAGTTAAAGGTTTAAACTGTGTATCAAAGACATCACAAACATTTAAAGGCGAATGAGAAAGTAAAGAAAAAAGAACCACCCGGGGTGGGCTCCGTGCTCCATTCTTTATTCCTAGAGCTTTCTGCTCAAGTCCCTTTGAGGAGCTGAGGGAATCCAGGAAGAGAGAGGATGTTGTCAAGCACCTGTTCCTTCACAAACATTCCCTGAGAAAAGGTCTCAGTAAACAGGAACACAGGCCTTACCTTCGTGGAGCTTAGAGTCTAATGGAAGAGACAGATAGAAGGCAAGCTCACAGGCAATTCCAGTCTATGTTTAAGGGCTATAATAGGTGTGGGCAAAAGGTTATATGGACAAGTGGGCACCTAACTTGGGAAGGATCAGGGGAGGCTTCCTGGAGGAGGCTGAGACCTGGAAGATGAGGAAGGGCTCTCCATGCAAGGAACGGGCCAGGGAGGAGTGAGGGCATAGGAGGTGCCAAGAGGGAGACTCTGGAGTCTGCTTAGCCAAGTCATGGCTATGGTGGCAGTCATCAAATATGGGACACCAGAGCATGAGCAGCAGGGTTGACTGAAGGGGATGGAGCAGACCTGGGTTCAACGTTGGTCCTAGAGAGTGGGAGGTGCCTATTCCTCCTGCTGTCCTTGTCCCTTGTGGTTCCTCCGTGCCCAGTGTTTCAGGCATTGGGTCAAAGTTTGAGCCTTTGCTCCCCAAACATCCTCAGCATGTCAGCAAGTGTAGGAGAGACACAGAAATATACAGCCACCTGGTTCTTGCCCTCCAGGCCCGTCCAGTCAGCAGGGGAGGTGGGCCACGTGCACAAATGGCAGCAACACAAGGTCTGATCTGTCCAAGTCAGAGCTTTATTGCTTTTGACCAAGGCTGTTTGCAAGGGCAGTAAATGATTATGGGCCACGTGAGTGGCACAGATGGTAATTGCCTTGGGGGGTCAGAGGAGAGGGAAAGCCCTCCTTGTTAAGAGCCTTGGGGATAGAGAAAGGCAGGGTTGCTGGCAGACTCAGACCAGGGGACTGAGTTCACAATCCCAGCTGTGCCCTAAGGTGGGTGGCCTTTGCCAAAGGGCTGTATCTCTCTGGGCCTCTGTTTCCTCACCAGTAAAATGGGAACCAGGATAAAGCTCAAACTCCCTATCTTTTAGGCCTGTGTGGGATCAACAGAGTGAATGGACCCAAACCATCTCTGAGAATGTTAAGTGTCACTTCTTTGCAAGGTGTTAAAGTCCATTCTGCCCAGGTTATAGGATTTGTTTGGAGGTCAGTGCTTTTGGAATCAGGCAGACCAGAGTTCAAATCCTGGTTCTGACATTTTTCTGGTCAGGCACCTTTAGACCTGTGACATAACCTGTCCAGGCCTCAGTGTCTACAAAATGGGATGGACACTTCCACCTACAGAGTGAATGAGGTTACTGTCTCTGCCTGGCAGGGGCCCTAGCAGTGACACCCATTGCCATAGGGGTGGCTCCAAATCACTGAGACAAGTTTACCCCATCCACCCCAGGGCCTGGTCATTCTTAACCACAAACCTTACCAGCCACACAAGAGACCCTCATTGTCCCTCTCCTTCGCCATCCTGAAGCTGCCTAGTGGGGTAGGGGAGGGGGCCCCAAGCGCCCAGCTTCTCTGGCCCATATGACACACACACACCAGTAGGGACCCTGGCCTGTGGAAACTTCCCAGATAAACACTGCCTGTCCCAGATAGCTGAGGCCTATCAGACTGTCATCTTGTTCCCCAGACCACATTGCTGGTGATAAAGGGATTGTGTGGGGCTGCATCTGCCTGGGCCCAGGTGGGAGCTTTTTGCAGGTTTGTTTTTTTTTTGTTTTTTGTTTTTTCTTTTCTTTTGTCTTCTCACTCTTATTAACAACAAATGTTTAGCCCCTTCCGGGACAAACCAGTCCTTTGGCAGCCGGAGTCTCCCAGATCAGCGTCCCCTCCCTCCCTCTCTTGCAACTCTTTGCAAGAGTGCCATTTGTCCCCTCTGTTGGACTTCCACAGGAGGAGAGGACAGCATTGAAGATGGGATTAGGCAGTGACAGACAGGCAACTTCTGTTTAGAGGCCTGTATGGTTAAAAAGTCTTGGGATGGGGTGCCCTTGTTAAAGGGACACCTACAAAAATATTGAGTGCTTATTATATAGTAGGTATAGCTTTTTTGATCCAATGGGAGAGGCCTCTTGCCTCCTGTGTTCCCATCTCACAGGTAAGGCAACTGAGGCTCAAGACGTCCCAGACACAACTGGTATATAAAGCTGGAGTTGAAAGCCAAGTCTAGAGGCTTCACGCCCTGTGCTCCTGCCCTCTGTACCCTGTTCCCAAAGTCCACCTCGGAATCTGGCCATTTCTGGGCCATGGAGAAGAAACAGGTGGCTGCTTTCCTAGGAACAAGCAGAAAAGCCTGAGCCACAGCTGGAAGCTGGCTTTGGGCCAAGGGCTGGGGTACTGGGCCCAAGACCTGAGCCGGAGGGAACATTGCCGGCCCCTAAATCTAGGGCCTTCACATCCCGGGGCTGAAACAGCCTTAGAGGTCATCTAGAGCCAGGGTCTCACAGGACAGATAGGGCAACAGGGGCCAAGAGCCGTAAGGTGTTGTGCCCAAGAGCATCCAGCCACGGAGGTCCCAACTCGCCAGTTTTACATATGAGGAAACTGAGGCCCAGAGAGGGGGGAATGACTTACAAAAGCCTACATAGGTAATGAAAGCAGAGCTGAGAATCGACTCTCTTTGCAGTGCAAGGCTGTGCCCACTCTCCCATATTACACACCTACCAACCACCAGATGCAGACACTCACATAGCAGCCTCCACAGACCCTCATGGACAGAGACTCGGAGCACAAGCAAGGGGCCACCCAGATGGGCACAAGGCTGGCGCACACTCCCATGTGTAAGTGTTCACGCACTATGACACTGTGTGGGACCCATGTTCCACCTCTTCCGTCCCAGGACCTAGAGGTGACACTGCTTGACTTGTTCTCACTCCCCTCCCCCTTACCCCTACTCCGCAAGCCCCCACCTCCAGAACAGCACCGAGCCAGGAAGCTTCACACTGTGCTTAAAAAGGGCACTTAATTTTTCATTCTTAAATGCTGGGATGCTCTTGTCTTCCAGCTTTGCCCAAACCCCTTGGTGGAGATGGATGGGGGCGCGGAACACAGTCATCAGAAAGATTAAGCCAGGACTTGTCATTTTTTTATATCACGGAGCAGTCAGCCCTACGAGTGATGTCCTCCACTCCGCCAGGATGAGTCCAGAACCTTTAGTGCCAGTAGTAAAAAAGACTATAAAAAACACCATCGGAGAAAGGGTAATGATGAAATTTAACTGCTCCCGATCACACACCTGGGGTCTGCTCGCCGCGGAACCGGGGGGGTTCGGCCACATCATCCTTTACTGCTGTGTCCTTGTCTCTGAGTTTAAGGTCCTTTCGCTGAACCAGAACGTTGTGTCCACTGCTAGGACCCTGGGGCCCACCGGCCCTGCCTAGCTAGGAGCTCAGAGAGGGAGGGAGCAGGACAGACTTGGTCCTGGGAGGCCTTGGGGTCCTGGCAGAGGGGCCTGGGGCTGAACACCCCAGGAGTCCCGCTGAGCTGCAGGGTTATGGAGGAGCTCCATCCACAGCTGCTGTTAAAAACTAGGATGAAGCTAGAGTCCAGCGGTTCTCAACCTGTGGCTCGCGACCCCTTTGGGGGTCGAACGACCCTTTCACAGGGGTCGCCTAAGACCATCGGAAAACAAAAAGATACTGACATTATGATTCATAACTAGCAAAATTACAGTTATAGAGTAGCAACGAAAATAAGTTTATGGTTGGGGGTCACCACAACATGAGGAGCTGTATTAAGGGGTCGTGGCATTAGGAAGGTTGAGAACCGCTGAGCTAGACAATGGTTGGATCAAACTTTGTTTCCTTCCTTTCTTCTCCCTCCTTCTCTCTCTCACCCCCTCCATCTCACTTTTTTTGCCAGGTACGTTATTACATACATAATGGCTACCAAGGGTCTTCTATAGCTCTTAGGACACAGCACTCTGCTTACCTAATTTCTAGCCACTCCTAGTCCAGTTCCTCTTGCCCCACACTCCCATACCATTCTGCCCCTTTATCCCTTCTAATGCTCTATCCTAGCCGTATTGAAATCCTTTGAAATAATTTGCTCTCTCTAGCCTCTGAGCTTTCGCACATGCTGTTCCCTCTGCCTGGAACACTCCGTGGCTGTCTCCTACTCTGCATCAGGGCTCAGCTGTCATTTCCTCCAGGAAGCCCTCCCTGCCTTTCTCTGGGTCCATGTTAGGCTTCCTCTCCAAGAGTTTCCTCAGCTCCCTGCATTTCCCCTTCAAGATATGTACCATCACAGTGTATTGTCATTGTTTAATTGTAAGGTCTGTGAGGGCCCTTGTTGAGGGCATTATTCTGGGCCTGGGGATTTAATGGTGAACAAAAGAGACAAAATCCCTGGCCTTCCTGAAACTTATATTCCAGTGGAGGTGGGTAGAACAGGATTGTCTGTCTTGTTCAGCCTCCGTGGACGTGTCACTAAAGATGTGGTTGAGTTTAAGCCTCAAAAGCCCCTGTGAAGTAGGTGGTATTATCCTGACTGTACGACCAAGAGCCCTAGGGTCACCCAGTTAGGGAACAGTAAAATGGAGGTTCAAACCCAGGTCTGCTGGGCGCCATGCTGGGGAATCTGCATTGCACATTCCTGCTCCTCCTTGCTTACCCTGCTCAGGCTTCACAGGCCTCCTTGTTAGTTCTTAGCATGTCAGGCATGCCTTTGCCTCTGAGCCTTTGTATGTGCTGTTCCTTCTTTTTGGAATGCTCTTCCTGCTGATAACCTTAAGCTCACCCCCTCTCCTCCTTTAAATCTTTGCTCAAATGTCACACAATTATACGCACACACTCAGACTCCTGTGCCCCCTGTGACCCCACATTTCACCTATTGTGGCTACCCGTACCTGAGTGTGAGTTCCCTGAGGGCAGGGAATTTGCCTATTCTGTTTGTTGTCATATCTCCAGTGCCTATAATAGCTGCTCAGTAAATGTGTGCTGAAGTGATGGATGGGTGGATGAATAAATGGATACAAGAGACACAGAGCTGAATAAGGCTAGGTCCCTGCCCTGAAAGGCCTCAAAGTCCAGCCAAGGGAAAAGGACTTTGTCATCTGAGTGAGAGGCCTGTTCTCTAACAAAGATGGGTACAGAGAAGGAGCAGCACCCCCAACACTTGTCCCCTCCCCACCTCTGGACATGGCCCTCTCCTGAGACTCGCCCCGTTCTCTGAACACTCAGGCTGTTGGTCAGTGGGCACAGAGTGCCCCCGGGAGGGCAAGTCAGGAGAGGGCTGCGTGGGCTGGATGGACACGGCTCACCCTGGCACAGCCAGCACGTTTTTTTGTTTTTGTTTTTTAAACATGTCATTTGTTTATGTCTTTTAATATGAAACAGTTGTTATGCAGCCAGCATGGCTTTTTACCCTGGCACAGTCTTTCATCATTTCTGCAGCATCATTTCGGGAGCTGGGGAGAGGAAGGGCAGCAAAGCACAGGCTATGGAGCCTCTAACCCCAGCCCTCTGACAGCAGCCACTACTGTACCTACGGTGCCTGCAAAGGGCCATTCCCAGGACCCGGGAGGCTCAAATTCCAGTCCAGGACCCCACCCCTGACCCACCAAGGGACCTTGAGCAAGTCACTTTCCCTCTTTGAGTCCCAGAGTTTTTTTCTTCAATAAAATGAGGAGATTTGAACACATGAATCCCTCCAAACCTTTTCAAGTATGAGGATTCCCTTCAACCATTTTTAATTGAAGCATCACGTACATCCAGAAAAGTACACACATCATATGAAAAGATTTTTCACAAAATAAACCATGTGACCAGCACCCTGATCAAGAAATAAAACATGACCAGTTCCCCAAAAGCCCCCTTGGGGCCCTTCCCAGTTCCTCTCTCCAGCAAAGGTAAAGATTCTCCTGATTTTTGCCTGTTTTTTGAAACTTGAGGATCCCTTTTGAACCTCTACAAAATGCTCTTTTGATTTTAGTATCTGTGTTAGCCAGCCTCCAAGGTGACCTCCAATGATGCTGGCCTGCTGGTATTTGCATCCTTGCGTAGTCCCCTCCCACACTGAATCAGGGTGGTCTTTGTGACCAAAAGAGTCTGGCAGAGGAGACAGTATGGCTTCTGAGGCTAGGTCATGAAAGGCATGATGGCTTTTGCTGTGCTCTACTGGGTCATTAGCTCAGAGGAAGCTAGCTGCCACATCGTGAGCCATCCTGTGGAAAACTCCACATGAAGAGGAACTGAGGCCTCCCACCCAACAGCCACCACCAGCATACCAGTCGTACGAGTGCGCCATCTTGGAAGCAGATCTTCCAGCCCCAGTTAAGCCTTCAGATGGCTGTAGCCCAGGCCAACATATAATTGTAACCTCATGGGCGATCCTAAGCCAGAACTGCCAGCCCATCCATTTCTGAATTCCTGACCCAAGGAAACTGTGAAAGATAATAAATGTTTATGACTATTTTAAGCTACTAATTTGGGGGTGGGGTGGGGGTAATTTGTTCACAGCAATAGATGAGTAATACAGTATTTATTGATTGAGCAAATATCCAATGAGCCAAATCCCTTAGGCTTTCAGTAACCCTTTAAAGGAACTCCTTTTTTAAAGTACCTTTACAGTATCTGCTCATACTTGAAAAAAAAAGGACCTTCATTTTGGTGCATGACAAAGACTTGGTTCAGGCTAAGGAATGCAGTGACATCAAGGTCCCTCCAGGGTCTGAGGCCCCCAGGCCTGGGTCAGGGTGGCGAGCTCCTGCTGGCTCAGTGGACCTTCACAGCTTTTTTTGTACTAAAACTCTGGAATCAGAGACTTTCAGGAACCTATCTTCCAGTCCCTGCTCCCTCCATATTGTTGGATGGTAGAATGTGACAATGAAGCTTTGGGGTCAAGCAGGCCTGCGTTCAGATCCTGACTGCTCCCTTTCCAAATCTGTGAGACTGTGAACAAGTAGCTGTCCTTCTCTGAATCCCAGATTCCTTAGAAAAATTGGAAAACAGATGCCTCATTCATGTGTTGCTGTATAAGGCGGAAATTACACGTGCCTCGTAATTGTGACACTGGAAACACTCAAGGGGCATAGAAGCTGTAGTGACCATCAGACCACAGACTGATGGGTGCTCCCGGGGGTGTTGGGGACTGTTGTTCCCCTGTCACTGAGGCTGCGTTTGGTCCTCTTCGGCTGCCCCATGTGCTGCTGCACACCCACCCTCATCCGTGCTGACAGTGAGTTTGAAGAGCCAGGTGAGCATATGGCCGGCCTCATGCAGAACTTGGTCAGAGAAGGGTCGACTTCCTCTCCCTCGTTAGTGTCGCCTGGGGGCCTGCGCCCTCCTTAGCAGAGGCCTGGATAACGAAGGCCACAGCCTATTAATTGCAATGACAGTGATAAAGGAAGGGGGGAGGCTGCTATTTGTCTTGCCCGTAACCTCTCGCATCATTCCAAGATGAATGAAAACTCATTTTCTGCTTTGATTCGGTCTAATTTCTCTGGGCCCCCTGGGCCTGGTGGGGGGAAGGGACTCACAGCCCCTGCTGAGAAGGAATTGAGGGGAGGAGGCGGAGGGGTCAGAGGTCACAGAGGGAGGAGAACAGGCTCCACTGGAGAACCAGGAACTTGTGGTGGGCAGTGACTGGGGCATTCATTCATTAAGCATTGGGCTTACACAGGTGCTAGCTGATTAGATTTCAAACTAATCCTGTGAAGGAGGGAGGCTGCTAGCCATTTCATGGGTGGGACAGTGGGGGTGGCAGAGAGAATGTGATTTGCACAAGGTCACACAGTGAGTGAGGACCAAGCCCGGCTTTAGCATGAGGAGTCTATCTAGCACCATCACCAGCTCTTTCCTGTCACCCCCCACACATTGTGTCCCATGTGGATGCATGACCTCATCAGCATGGAAACCCCTCAGAGGAGAATGGCTGTTCAGATGGGGGAGCTACCACCCCACCTGTCCATTCTCCCCCCAGGGCTGGAGGTGAAAGAAGGAAGGGCAGAGGATGGAGGAAGGGTGGACATTTTTCTCCATCAAGGAGCAAAGGCTAACTGAGGGCTGCGTTGGAATAGCCATTTCCTCTTTTGTAAAACGGAGCCAACAGTGCCTGCCTCCCAGGACCGCAGGGTGGCTGGAGAGGAGGTGATGAGAGCGTGTGAAGGTGCTTCACACCTGGCACTTCCTCTCTGCTTGTGGAAAGGGAGAGAGCCAGTAGCCTCCAGCGATTTGAGCTGCTTTATTCCAGGCTGATTAACCATCTATGCAGGGGTCGCCTGCCTGTGAGTCCCTGTACCTGCCTTGCTTGTTCACTTGCTGCGTCAGGGTCCCCTCTAATGATCCAGAGGTCCCATGAGGCCCAGAGAATAGGAGGGTTCTGGGCCCCATCACCTGTCTGCTAAAATGGCCTTGTAGCCCCAGAGCTGTGCGGGCTGTGAAGAAGGTGAGAGATACCCCTGGGTCTGGTTCACAGTAGTAACTCAGCAAAGTATGCTGAACACGCTTCCTACAACATCCTTCCAGGGATTTGGGGCAGAAGTTGGAGGGGCTGCAATTGGGAGGAAGTTTTAGGTGGTGTGATGCATGAGTAAGCGTGTGGGATCTGCAGTCAGATGGCCTGATGTGAATGCCGGCTCTGCCACTGACTACTGTGTGACCTCGAACAAGTTGCTTTGCCTCCCTGGACCTCACTTCCCTTGTATAATAATAATGATGTCTCCCTCTTATGACTATCAGTTAAGTTACGAAAGCACTTAGAGCAGTGTTGGGTATAAATCACAGTTTGGGGTGTGCTCTGAGTCATGGTGGCCAGAAAGGGCTGGTCTAAGGTTGGAGATGTGTGTGAGAAGTGAGGCAGCTGACTCGACCAGTGTCCCACCCCTCCCCCAAGGAAGTCCTCCCATCTGCCCCAGATCTGAATTGCAAATGGCCTTTCCTTCCCTACCACTGTGGCTCCAGCTGGAGCTGAGGACAGAGGGGTCCAGAGATGTGTACTTGTGCCTGCAGGATGCCTGTAGCCTGGATTTGTCTCAAAGGGTCTGCAGGCGGAGCCCTCAGACCAGGACCCCTTTGCAGCAGCCTGGGAAAGAGGAGGCAGGGCCTAGGTAGAACCCCCTAGCCTGGCACTCAGAACCCTCACAGCCCAGTCCCACCTTCTCTCTCTGCCCCTGTAAGAAACCGCTGTTCTTGCCGGCCCTCTTGGCCCCGTTCTGTGCCAGTGTCAGCTGTGCCTCCCACTACCTGAGAACGTGTGTACTGTTAATAGCCCCATTCTACAGATGGAGGGACTGAGACTCAGAGAGGTTCAAGCTAGCAGGTGGCAGATTTGGGATGCACACTCATATTTCGCTCACTCCAGAGCCCAGCTCTTAACCATTACCCTGGGCTGCCACAAAGCAGATGCTGCCAAAATATATAGGAGAAACAAAATCAGGGAGTCAGGAACTGTAATGAAGTATAAAAGGAGCTTCTACAGGAGGTCATTCATTCACTGACTTGATATTTACCAAGCACCTACTCCGTGCTAGGCACTCAGGGATAACAGTAATGACGATGAATGAGAATAACATCAATGATAATAGCAACATTGATAATAGCCACATGACAGTAATGTGAAAGCAACTGCTGATATTTACTGAGCTCCTACTATGTGCTTGGCACCGAGCTAGGTGTTTTGTATGCATAATCCTTATGGTAGCCCTGTCTGGCAGTTATTATTATTATTACCACATTTTGGATGAGTCCACTGAGGCTCAAAGAGGCTGTGTCTAAGGTCACACAGCTGTCGTGCACCTGAGCGAGAATTTGAATCCTGGCCTGTCTTTGAAGAACAACAACAATGATGATGATAACTATCTAACATGTACTGGGTACTTTCTGTGTACCAGATGGTTTGCTAAGCACTCAAAATGACAACGTAAGCTTGAGGAGAAATGACAAGTTCTAGACTCATTAAGCTGATTCATTCACCTGCTTCCAGGCTTCCTGGGAGCACCAGGCCTGACCTTAGCCTCTTCCTAGATAATCATGGGCTACCTGCAGGGTTGTTAGGTTGGCCTGGGTTCAAATCCTGGACCCATCACTACCCGTGGGACTTGGACACATTGCTCATGTCCTCGGCTGTAAAATGGGAAAATAGCCTGCAACTCACAGGAGTGTTGTGAACATCCGGAGCCTCTCTTGTTGAGTAGGACTGACATTTTGTAACCTAAGAACAGGCCTTCCAGCCAGGGCCTGGGAACCAGGGCATCACAGGTCCTAGGCATCTGTCCTCCACTCTCCTCATGTTCCAACTCCACCCCTGTGGGGTCTTCTGTCTCCCTGAGAATCTCAACTGCTTCTGCAATAGGTTCATGCTGGGGTTTTTTTGTGTTTTTTTCTTCCACCAAGTTGTGGGAGAGGACATAGCAGAGATACTTGGGGTTTCAGCTAAAGGGAGAATCTGAGACTTAGAGAAGCAGGAGAGAGAAAAAAGAGGGGAGAGGAGGGGAGAAACCAAGAAGGAAAGGAAATTGAGGTAAAATAGAAAAACAAAACCAAAGAACCAGAAGACCAAAACACTAAAGGACACAACAGAGGCAGAAAGATGCAGACTAAACAGAGGAAGAACAAAAAAAAAATAATAAGAGAGAAGTATTTGAAGCTGGAAAGATGCCGCCACAGAGAAAGTGGGTCGGAAGGGAAGGGTCCCTCCAGCAGCTGGGCAAGGACAGAGACAAAGCTGACCCCCCTCGGCCCCCAGCTGAGCCAGGCTTTCAGACTTCAGTTCTGCTGCTGAGAAAGAAAAGCCTCTTCTCCTACATTCAAATGAATTTGATATTCAATCAATGAAGATTAACTCGCCCAAGGTAAGGGGGTTTTTACATCCTCTGTAAGGAAGTCAAATACGATTATGCAGATGAGAAAATCATCCTGAGATGAGGAGCGGCTCACATATGATAATTCTGTGGAAGGGTGGACTCCCACACTGATTAGCATATCTTCAAGACCAGACAAGATGGAGGAGGTGAGGACCCAGAAATGGGCACCTGGGGATGCCCCGACCAGGGATCCCACTGGGAGACATTGGTCAGAGATGTCTGCTCCCTGATGGCCTTTTCTGGAAAACAGGTTTGGTCAGTGAAGACCTTAACAAGATGGTGCTGAGTCCATCAAAACTCCCTGCATCTCAGCTTGCTTGTCTCTGAAACAAGAGAGGGCCCAGAGCAGGGCTCCTCTAACTTTAAGATAAGGACGAATCGCCTGGTGATCCTCCTGAGATACAGGTTCTGATTCAGTGGATCATGGGGCAGAAAGGGATGGGGATCTGCATTTCTCACCAGCTCACAGGTGTTGAGGCTGCTGGTTCCCAAGGCCACACTTTCAAGGGCTCCGCGTTCTAATGACAATTCTCCTGTGTCGGCTGGAACTTCTGGCCTGAATGATGCCTGCGATCTTGAAAAGTCCATGAGTCAATTCCAAGTCTCCAGACCCCAACGTCCTCAGAAGATACAGACCTGGACAGGGGCCAAGTGGGTGCCATGGAAAAAGCGGGGAGGGACAGAAAAGATGGAGTGAATAACCCAAAGTGGGAATGAGTTGAGGACACTGGTGCTAAAAACAGCTCTGGTGTGTCAGATACCTACTGTATATATCCAAGCCCTACACATGGAGACATGATCATTTCCATTTGACAGATAGGAAATCAGGCTCAGAGAGGCAAGGTGATTTCCTTAAGGTTGTAGACTGAGGATTCAAACCCAGCTTGGTCTGATCCCCAAAGCCCATGCCCTTTCCACTCTAGCCATTGCCTCCGACCCCTGGGTGACCTTACCCCAAGAAGCCAATGGCTGGACCCTGGGCCCTAAGGCCTGACTGAGCTGGAAGTCCCTCCCTACCTGCTGTGCCTAAGCTGAGCTGACTTCATGTGATGGACGGGAGTGAGCAGGGGCTTGGAAGTCAGGCAGCCCTGGATTCAGGTTCTGTCTCTTGTTAACTCTGTGCGCTTGGACAAGTCACTTACCTTCTCAGAGTGTCACACTCCTCCTTGGCCAAATAGGAATGATAAGACCAACTTCCAGGGTTGCTGAAAGAAAGAGATGAGCTCAGGTAGCACAGGGATGGCATGGAGTTCAGACAGGGTAGATTGTCCCCTTGCGAGGGGATGGAGGCTGGCTGAGCCAAGGCTCAAAGATTCTAGAACTTGTGACTCTTCACGCCCACCCTCAGAGGCCCAGGGCCTTAGCCAGGTGACCACAGGCTCCTCCTCCACTCTGTTGGTGCAACACCAACACCAGCCTGAATCCCGTGCCTCCTAAGTGACGTGTCAGGGCACACCCAGGCCTGTCTGAGCCGATTCTGGGCCCCTAAGCAGGATCCCCACAATATGATGGCCAGGACTGGACCCTCTGCCCACTGGGGCAGGTCTCCTCTGCCCTCCCCAAGAAAACTTGGGGTGCGCCCCCAACACGTCTCCCATAGCAGGTACCCCATTACCTGTTGGTGAGCAGGGGTGGGGGAGCTCTGGCCCTTGAGTTCCCCTCTGTAAAGAGAGGTAGTGGGCCTGGGCCGTTGCCAAGAAACCTTTTAGCACTGGGCAGCCTTCCTTTCGTCTCGCAGGAATTTGCCTCTGAGAAATGTCCTGTGTTTATGGCTGCCCCTACATGAGGGGCTGAGTGGGGCTGAAATCCAGCCCCTGACCCAGTCACCAACCTGCGCTTCTTTTGCTAATTGTCACGAAAGCTCTCTGTGTGCCATCAGGGAGGAACTTCCCTCCTATAGGCCTCAGTCTCCTCTGTAAAGTGGAGACAGTAAGGGTGCTCAGTGAAGGTTAAGTCCCACCTGCTTTGTGTCCACACAACCTCTCCTCACTGCCAGTCCCTTCCCAGCACCCCTTTATCCACCAGTCAGTCTAATAAACAGAAGCCTGGAGCTGGGGCATACTCTGCACCCAGAGTATTTGTGTGGGGGGGTTGCCCTCATCCTCATCCTATCTGTGTTTCTACATATCACTCCCCAAGACCTCCCCCGCCCAACCAGGGCAAGCAAGGAAGAGTGTGAGGAGAGAAAGGGAAAGAGAGGGCTCTGCAGTGGGGAAGCTAGGAGCTGCCTGCTGCCTTCAGGCTCATAAGCCCCCGTGAATGTGCCTGTGACTCTATTGTTCTGTCTGTCCATGTGTGGGTCAGGTCCTTGTCTGGGCTCCTGTGTATGTGTGTAAGTGTATCCCTGTGACTGCGCCTGTGCCTGTTACAGATTTCTGTGTGTCTCCTGCTCTGTGTGTGCCCACCTGTCTCTGTGCATGATGTTTGTATGGGTCTGGATATGTGTGTGTGAATCGGTAGTGGGCGGTCTCTGTGTACAGGTGTGTTTAATGGGAAGTGTATAGTATGTGATGTGTGTGTGTGTGTGAGTGTGTCAGTACGTGTGGGTGTGGTCTTCCATGTGTGTCCACAGGGGTGCATATCCATGTGGCTGTACTCTGAGTGTGTGTCCAGGTGAGTGTGTGTCTAGGTGAGTGTGTTAGTGTGGAGCTGAACTGATTGGGTGTAACATGTGTGTCTGTGCATCTGTGTGGTCTGTATCAGTGTACATCGACGTAAGTACCTGTGTGTGCCTAAGCAGGCATGTATCCATGTGTGGGAGGGTGCGAATATCTGGTTGTGTGTCTGGGTGGGATGTGTCAGTGTGTGGGGATGTATATCCTGTGTGAGACTGGGTGAGAGTATAGCAGTATGTGGGGTGTGTGTATTTTGGGGTCTATCAGTGTGTGGAGTGTGTGTGTACCCTTGAGTGTGTACGTATCTCTGTGTGGGTCTGAATAGGTGTGTGTCAGTGTGTGGGGTGTGTGTCTATCTGCATAAAGCACTGTGAGAGTGTCTGTTTATCAGGATCTGGAATGTAGGGGATGCATGTATCTTTGTGTCTGAGTGGGGTGTATCAGTGTGTGTGAGCGAGCGTCTGTGTGCGTGTCTATATATCTGTGTATCTGTGCGGGTCTGCGTCTCTCCAGCTTGGCTGGGCCCAGGCACTGTAAATCCATCAACTCCACATGATTTTGTCAATTCTGACAGCTAACTTCAACATGACGACAAATCTGGCCCCAGAGGATATTAAGCAAAGACACATGAGCCTATAATTTTCTGCTTCCACGTGTGAGATGCTATAATAATCAAAAGAAAATGAGTTTCTAACTACCCCTGCTCTTTGTGCTGTTGCCTTCATGCCGGCTGCACTAATTGAATCACCCGGCACCACTGTATCAATGGTAACTTGGGTATTGGGGGGTAATCAGGCGTGTGGGGGGGACCAGCTTGGAGAGGTGCGGGGGCTTTTGTGAAGGTCCCATCTGCCTCATGCACCAAAGCCGCCCCGCCGCCCGCTTGCATTTGGCTGGACAAGTGAGCGACTAAAGGGCAGCCCCTCACCCAGGAGAGGGTCTGGGAGGGATTGCCTGGGGGAGGGAGCACCTGTACCCAGATGCTGTGGCTCAGTCCTCTTGGTCCCAGAAGAAGAACCAGGCAAAATAATCAAGATCCAGGCTTTGGAGATGGACCTACCTGGGTTCAATCCTGGCAGAAGGTCCTTATGTCATTTGACCTCTGGGGCTTGATTTCCTCATGTAGCACATGGGACAAGCCAGTTCCTTCACAGGGGTGTTGCCAGGATAAGTGAGAACACACCGATTAAGCTCTCCCAGGTGCTTTGCCGAGAGGAGGCACTTGGAAATTGTCATTATTTTTGCCATTACCAAATGTTTACAGTGCTTTATCATGCCTTAGCTGGTTGTCTCTTCACAGCGCGAGATAGGGCTCATTATCCCATTCTATACCTGACGAAACTGAGGCTCAGAGAGGTTAAGTAACTTGGCCACCTGAGACATAGCTCTCTCTATATACAATTGTAGGAGTTTGAAGGAGTGTGTGTTTAAGTGTGTGTGTGTGTGTGTGTGTGTGTGTGTGTGTGTGTGTGTGGTGTGTTTTCAAAGAGGGAGGAGGAACAGTTCCTGGTGGCCTCTGGAGGTCCCTCCCAACAGTCCTGTGGCTCAATAAAAATAATAGTTGCTCACCCCTGTATCGCACTTAGCATGGGGTAGTTACTGTGTATTAACGCGTGTAACCCTCGCACTTAGTTTATGAGGTAGAAATGCAATTATCCCTGCTTTATAGATGAGAAGACTTAAGCACAGAGAGACTAAGTAACTTGCCCAAGGCCATATGGCTGGTAGTGGGTGGAGTTGGGCTTGCAGCCTAGGAAGTCTGTCTCCACAGCCTTCATTTTTATGCACCACCTATTCTCAAAGCTCCAGCTGACCCCAACCCTCCCTTTGCCTCCAAGAATCTTCTAAGCTGAATCCCTCATTTGTCTGTAAGAAACATCCCCTCTGTCCATCCAGTGGCCCTTCCTCCTGAAGTGAACCTCCAGAGTAGGGTGAAAAGTCCCTTGTCCCCAACCCCACTGTTTACCCCCACATTCAAGGTGGGAGATAACCTATGTCACTCACTGGCTTGTGCCTCACCACTTGCAATCAGACAAGTTTTCACCAAACAGCTGTTGTGTACCTGGGATATCGCAGGGAACTGGGGGTGGCGGGGAGTGACAAAGAGGAAATTATTGTCTTAACTCCACATTTTTGTACAGTACTTTTACTGTTCTCAGAGCTTGGAGCAGTAGAAAGGGCAGTGGCTTCGGAGCAGGACGATCTGGGCTCTGATTTTGGCACTGTCACTGACTAGCTGGGGGTCCCTGGGCTTGTTACTGAACATCTGTGACTCAATTTTTCAACTCTAGGGCTGGCCGAGTGGCGCAATGGTTAAGAACTGGCTTGGGACGCCAGAGGGCCCCGGTTTGGATCCCACATATGAGGGCCAGTGACACTGTCCGGCGACGGCGTAGGCTGCAGCCCCTGCTGCAGTGGGTTGCCATGGGCTACTGTGTGTAGCCAGCAGCCAGCATGAGCGGCCAGCAACCACAGTGAGAGGCCATCCAGAAGCCAGCAACTGATGTGCCTCGCCCGGGAAGAGCGCAATGATGGTGCTAACTTGGGCCAGTGAAGCAAAGTCTTCCACAACTAGACTGAAGAACAAAATGACAGCAACTTGTCTGTTCCCCTTCCCCCAATTCCCCAGCACTGTTCCCATCCCCCCAATTCCCCAATAAAAATCTTTAAAAAAAAATTTTTTTTTCAACTCTAAAATGGAAACAATTTCCCCCCTAATATCAGGAATAAGGCAAGGATGTCTGCTCTTACCACCTGCTATCCCACACTGGACTAGAGATCCTGGCCAGTGCAATAAGACAACACGAAGAAATAAAAGACATACAGATTGGAAGTTAAAAAAGAGAAACCATCTTTATTCACAGACGTGATCATCTTCACAGAAAACCCTAAGGAATCAACCCCTCAACAACACCACCAGCAAAGCTACTAGAACTAATAAGTTTAGTAACGTTGAAGGATACAAGGTCAATATACAAAACTCGATTATATTTGTACATGCTAACAATAAACAGTGGGGAGTTGAAATTAAAATAGGAATGTTAATCACACCTCACAAGATTGCTGGAAGGAATACAATGAGGTAATATTTATCTAGAAGTATCTAGCTCACGTGCTTCCTGATAGCTTTCTGGAGAAGGAGAGAAAGAAAGAGGCTGGTAGTGACTCACACCCGATACCCATCCTCTCTTATCTGGGCCACAACCACTGGGAGGAGTCCTTAATAGTTGTGCCAGTTTCAAATCTTAGGGCAAATTTGGGGGATTGGGAGGTGGTTCTTCAAAATCTGGGAGCTTCCTGGGAAACACTTTGCCATGAACACGTGAACACTGTTCATCGTGTGGGCTGCCAGCTGTCTTCTTGCCTGTCTCCACTACTCGCCACCTGGATCGATTCTATTCTGATCCAGCTTTTGCCACTGATAACTTTATACTCTTTCTTGGGTGGGAAGCTTCTTCAACTCTGTATCTGTCCCTAGCCCCCTAATCAGCTCAGGTGTTGGAACATGAGGGGAGAAAAAAGGCTGTAAATATTTATACCTTAATATTTGGGTTCCTGCACCTCAGAAGCCCTCAAGTCACTTCTGGCCTTGTAGGGGGGAGATGAGTGTGGACAGCTACACCATACCACTGTGACAAACACTCCTCCTAAGCACCATCAATGCAGAGCAGAGGCCTAATTCCTTGTTAGGGGGGGGTGCTCAAAAGGGGGTGACATTGATCTCGGGCTTGAAGGACGAGTAGGCATTCATCTGATGGGAGGTCGGAGAGAAAGGGGAAAGGAGTGGGCAGTTATGCTTCACCTCCTGGCACTTTGCACCCATTACCTTTTTTATTACCCACCCACACCCAATAGTCTTGTGAGGTGGCCATACATTAATGTTCCCATTTTACTGATTTGGAGATTGAGGCCAAAGAGGAAAATGAACTTGCCAAAGTCACCCAGAGAGTAGGTGGCACAACTATGATTAAATTATGGTCTGTATGGTTTCGAAACCTTTATGGCAGGGAGAGGAGAACTTCAAATCACCCCTGTGTGTGGAGGAGTAAGGGTGGAAAAGGAGGCTGGTCACCTAGATGTAGGAAGTGGAAACACTGAGGTGCAGCTCAGTGTATACGACGCACCATTTGTGGAAAAGGCAGGAAAGCCTATGTGGATTTGCTTATTTTTGTATAACAGATCTCTGGAAGGATACCCAAGAATCTGGGGGGTGTTAGTGTTCTTGGGATAGGAACTGAGGGATAGGGGAGACCTGAGGGATTGATGCAAGGGTGGGAGGGAGCCATTTCATCCTCCCATTGATGCTTTTTGAAATTTGAGTCATCATATGATGTGTCACCTATTGAAAAAATAAACTAAATTGTTCTTAGAAAATAAGTCAAAAAATAATCATGCAGTAACATCAAAATTGAAAATAAAATGGTGCCCAGGCATTGATCATGCACGAAAAGGAGCAAGTGGTGGGTCACCTCTGGGTCCTGGCTGTGGCCCATATTGGGGGGTTGTCCCTGGTGGAGAAGGGATTATGTGGGGGCAGGAAAGAGAGCCCCCCCTAATACACACACCCATGCAAGTGTGAGTCAGCAGTAAGGCCCTCTCAGCTTGTGCTGGCCCCCTTGGCACTCCCTCCCCATTCTGATGGGTGAGAGGCTGTCAGACAGAGAGGGTGCTACTGGAGAGACATCCGAGATGAGACGGGACATTTGGGCAGTTGGGGCCGATTTGTCGCCATTTTCACGGGCAGACTTGGGAATTAAGTGGCATGAAATTGAGCACAGACCAGGTTCCCCCCAGAGACGGGGCAGCCCTCGCCCAGGAGGGGAGAATGCTGTGGGGGCGGGAGTGGGAGGGGTGGCCCAGTGCCACGCTTGGCTGCTTCTGGGTGCAGATGGAGGGAGAATGGAAGGGGGCTGGGCCAGCTCCTCCTCCCTGGCCCCTCCCCACCCTCCTCTCTCCTCAGACAAGCAGAGGGTCTGCCAGACCCCAGCTTCAGGCCCAGCCCAGGCTAGCTCCCTTGTACCCAAGGACCACTGAGAGTCAAGGTTGGGGGTGGCAGTCAGGCCCTATTCAGGGGCCCTTTTGCTGATTTCAGCATCTCTCTGCTGCCATTTTGTCGGTGCCCAGGAATGGGGGCTAATGGGAGGCAGAATATCTGTCCCTGCTTCTTGGTGGGGAAGAGATGAATGAGACAAAGCATCTTTTGGGGAGCTAAGCTACCAGGGACCTGGGTTCCGGTTCCAGTTCCAACAGTGTGACCTTGAGTGAGTTACTTATCCTTCTCTGAACCTCCGTCTCTTTATCTGTAAAACAATAATAGCATACAGCCTATATAGGATGCTGGCCATGTACCCTGCACTGTTCTAAGTGTCTTGTATATTTTGTGGTAATTCATTTGATCTCAAAAATACCGTATCAGGTAGTACTGTTATCACCCCCATTGTACCGATAAGAAAACAGATGATCTGGCCAGTCAGTGGCGATGATGGCATTCGCTGTTTAACATTCTGCTACCTCAGGAAGTCAAGGGGAACATTAAATGAGATAGTGAAATGTGTAGTTTAACAATGGTTCATATGCAACCCATGTTGACTGCTCCCATCCCTGCTCTGTGTCCTTTAGTGAAAACAGGAAGCTGCAATGCAGAACATCAGAACTGGAAGGAGGACTTCAGATCACCTCGCTTGCACTCTCATGGGCTTGACAGATGGAAAACAGAAGCCCAGGGAAGAGAAGCGACCTGCACAAGGTCGCACATCAGGTTGGAGCCGGGCTAGGACTGAAGGGTCAGTGACCCAAGCCCTTGCTCTTCAGGGTCCTGAGGACAGCCCCAGGGCTCTGGGGAGAACAGCCAACTTTCCTTTCCCATGAGAGAGGCATCTGCTTGGAATTTTAATCCCTGTAGGAAACGTGGGCTCTGAGTCCTCCCTCCCCAGGTGGAGTGGAACCTAGCCCCAGCCCTAGTAGGGGTAAGGGGGGTAGACAGCCTCAGTCTGCCACCCTGGCACCTCCTCCCGGGTAGAGCTTTGCCCTACAATTAGGAAGGCTGTGTTTGCCTCAGCACCAGGCCCAACAAGCCCATGAAAGTGACGAGGAGCCCCGCAGGTGGCCAGGGGGAGGACAGGCCCCATGGTGCTTAATAGGACCTAATCTCTGCCAGTGTTGTCGGAAATGAAAATGAAAAACAGCCGCGGTTTTGTGGTTTAAAATTAGCATGTGTGCCTACATCGTAAGCCCCTGGTCTGCATTTCCATACAGATTTATCCCTGGCCCAGCACGCGGCCAAAATATGTAATTACACACGGGCTCGGGTGGAAAAGTTGCTCTCCTCTATGCTGTCTATATAATATGAATTTTTTAAAAATGAGAACTAGATCTGGAATGCTGTGAGGGACCTACCTACTTCATGAGGGACACTGTGTATGGTGGATTTGGGGAGACGGAAGGTCTCTGCCCCATCAGCAGTATGTGAGGAGGGCACATAGATGTATTAATTTAAGAGCCATCTTCCTGGGCTAGGCAGAGAGAGGGCAGGGGAGGGAAAGCCTTGCTTTAAGTACTGTGGTCTTCTATGCTTCATGTCCCATTTCGTCTCTCGTATACATTTTCTCCTTTAATCTGAGAGGAAACCTGAAAAGTAGATATCCTTATCCCCACTTGAAAGATAAAGAAACTGAGGCTGGTTATTGGTGAAGTCCAGGATTTAAACTCAGAGTCTATGCACTTTCCAATATGCTATCGTTGGCCCCCAACTTCATTGAGCTCTCTTCATCTGGCTGATGACTATAGAGCTTAGTTGAAGTCACTGGGGGAGGAAGAATGGGGTGATGGATGCAGGAAGATGGGTCAACGTTCAACTATGAAGATTGAAGGGGAATCCAGGTCTTCACATGGAGAACAATGGTAGGAAGAGAGAGAAAAGCAGGGATCCCAACCATTAGCACAAAAACTGACACACAGTAGATGTAACGAATGAATGATTGATGGAATGAATGGGCCAAAGCCCTACAATAAAAATCAGTGTCTTTATTCAAGGTTGAGTAGTGGATAATGTCCAGATACTGAGAGAGAAGAATAAATCAACTTCCCAATGTGAGATCAATGTCCCAATCCAGAGTTGGATCGGAAAGGGAGTCAACATTCCAATGTAGGGATCAATACCCCAATGAGATTTGGTTGAGGTAATCAGCATCTCATGTGGGGATCAATGCCCCCAATACAGAGTTGGTTGAGAGGAATCAAGTCCCACCATAAGAATGGGTATGGGAATCAACATCCCAATGTAGAGATCAATGCCCCAATTCAGAGTTAGTTAAGGGGAATCAATGCCCCAATACCAGGATCAATGGCAGTGAATGATATACAATGATGGGCGTGACAGTCAGTGTCCCAATGTGAGATCAATGTTGGCCAAAGTCCCACTGGAAGAATGGATGGGGGTTCATATCTCAATGTAGACGCCATCTTGCCAATGTGGAGAATAATAGGGTACCTATCCATGCCCTGTAGGCTTCCCTAGACAGCTTTTTCCTCTCTTATTTGCTCTAAAGGGACAGTTCCCAGGCTCCCTGGCCCTTTTGACCCCCTGGCTAAGTCCTCCACTGCAGAAAATTGGGGATGGGGTGAGTGTTCTTCTTGCAACATGGCACAGTCTGGTTATCCACAGCACTTCCCTTGGAGGGCTCCTATTCCCTGGCCTGTCTCCAGAGCTAGCTTTTGCAAGTGCACCCATAGAATTCCACCAGCCCAGAAGAGGCTAGTTATTTTCCAGGGATTATTTCCTTCAGGGAGACCAGGCCTTTGGCCTCCCCCAGGCTTAGCCCAAACCTGTAGCTGGTGAGATACAGTCAAACCAGTCAATTCTTGCCTTACCAGCCTTATGTGTGTCTAAAAACCAATTATCTGTGTTATTTAACCTTATATCTGTCATCTGAAGGATTGCTTCCCCCTGTTTTACAGATGAGAAAAGTGAGGACAGAAGAGTGAACTAATTGGTCACAGAAAAGTGACAGAGGTAGAACTAGAAGCCTGATTTCCTCTCTGCCAGCTCAGCCCTTTTCTAGCTGCATTAAGTTCACATGGCAGAGTACCCCCACCGCTTGCCAACACCACCACCCCGACATAGGTGGGTTCTAGGAGTTCATCACACAGTTTGGGCAAAGGGGTTGAAAGCATCTCTTCCCCAAACCTTCACTTTCCTGCATCTTCATCTTCCCCATCACCCCTCCAGTTCCCGGACATTGCAAAGCTGGGGTGTGGGGGGTGCAGGATGAAGGCTTCTGTGGCTTTCCAGGGTTAGAGATGGAGCTGGAAGGTGACAGGGGTAAACCTCCCAGCCTCAGACGCCACAGGGGCTTAAGGGGGTGGGGTGCGATTTTTCTCTCTCTCAGACAAAGGCTGAGCCATGGCATCTGTCAACTGACTCTTGTGTCTTGCAGCTGCTCAACAGTCAGACCCAAGGCAGGTGCCAGTTTGGGAAGGGAGGGGAACATCCATGTTCTCACACTTCACTTCCTCTTCTCACACACACCCCCTCTGCACATACAATGCCTCCTGTTGCCCATGCCATCCCAGTAAGCCCACCCAGTACCCCTAAGACCCAGAGCTTTGGCAACAGGACCCCCATCCCACATGGCCCCACTGGCCTTCCCCCATTTGCTTGTCTTGCTGAGCCTGCTGCCAGTGCGCTCAGGTACCTTTGCCCAGCCGAGGAAGAGCTAGGAGGAAATGGGGACCCTGGTGCCTGATGGGATGCCTCTCACTTAAGCTTCTCTCACTGGGACAGGGGCTTTCTGGGGACCTACTAAGTAAGAGGCTGGAAGCTCCAGTTCTTCAGACTGGGAAGTGAGGAGGTGAGATACACAAACTCACAGGAGTGGGCAGATGCTAATGGTAACGGACAGAGGGAGAATATGGTGCATTGTCAGATTAAGTGAAAAGAGGGAAGTGTGCATGTGTCTGTGTGTGGCAGCGTTAGACATGTGAGAACACAGCCAGACAAACACACAGGCATATTCGCGCACCTTTTCTGCACACGTACAAGACACACACACACACACACACACACACACACACACACACACACACACACGGAGCCATGTCACAAGTTGGAAAAGTGTTTCAAATGCCCAAACAGTCAGAACTCTGTGCTCCCCATCTTTTTGAACAATATTTATTTATATACTTATTTATTTAAATCGCATTACCACCCTACTCCTCCTCTGAAAAGAAAAATTTTAAGTCAGCTGAGACGCCTCTGTTTAGGCGACTAATTGTAAAATCTATTTTATTGTCCACATTTTATTTTTAATTCTACGAGCAGAGGAGGATGTGGGAAGG